>NC_053501.1:28528097-28688097 GCF_905171775.1 Rana temporaria
CAAGTCCGTCAAGCCCTGAATCCACCAGCTCTCCCTCAGGGAGACTGCCCCAGACTCCTCTGTATCCGGATCTTCGATCCCTGAACCTACTTGGTCTCTGTCCAAGAGGTCGTCCAATTCCCCAGAGGAAAGGACCTCCTCTTCCGAGGGTCCGCGCACGGGTGACGGAGATCTATTCCGCTTACTACCCCGCATGGCTGCGGCTATCATTTCTCCCATGCTTCTCCGCATCTCATTTAAAGAGGCGAGTAACACCTCTTCCGTGACCACCTTAGGGTTGGGTTGACTCGCGTCAGCTCTAGCCCCAGACCCCGATGGCCCAACGGCTCCCTGTGGGGAAAGCAGCGGCATAGCTCTATCCGAGACCTCAGACTCTGCGGGGGAATCCCCACCTTTTGTACCCTCTGATCTTGATGCCATAGTACAATACCGAGGTACACCTGCTACTTATTGGTACCTGGGACTTATAATAGTTAAATGCCCAAACACCTGTTTGGGGAATAAAAAATGTTTCCTCTACCCTAGATGACACCTTTTTTTTTTTTTTTTTTTTTCAAAGAAAAACTTTTCTTCTTTTTTTTTTTTTTTTTTCAATCTAGGCAAGAAAAAACATTCTATCCCCCTGAGTAGTATTGCCAAAGAAAAGACTATGAGATGGAAAAGAAAACCAGCCTATTCCTAGGCTAAACCACAATCTTCTGAAGACTGTAGTATTCTTTCTGGCCACTGTGTGTCCTCAGCGCCCGTGCTTCCCTCCAGTCCTTCCTCCCTTAAGCCAGAGAAATGAATGAGCTGTGGCATCTAAGGAAGGGCCGCCCCTTCCTTTAAACCACTGACCCGCCCTTCCCCCCCAGCTAAAACGGCGCCAAATGCGTCTATAACACGTGCACGCGCACCGCGCGCGCGCCCGCGACGGGGGGTTGGGAGGAAGGGCCTCTCTGTTCCTGCAGCCGCAGGCCTGTGAACACACGAGGAGGTCAGCGTTTTGCCTGCCTTGCAGGCATGAGGGAGAGGACTGGATAGAGCATCGCCTGGAGGCTTGCAGGTAAGCATAGCTCTCTGACACACACATACACTTGTACATAAAAGGCCCCACTCACAGCTTTTACAACACTACCAGGGAGGTCACTTTTTATGGGGAACTATAACATATAGAGCCATCCTATCTTCATGATATGTGACTGGTTTGCCAGATGCAATGCATAACCTTTAGGCATGTCCCCTGTGACCTCCCAGAAAAAACTTGCTAAGAGCCAAGCCCCGCAGGTTTTTCCCCTTACTTACCTGCTCCATGCCGCAGGACTTTGCCAAGCAAGAGGTCCAATCTTCCCCCATCTCCGTGGGGATGTCTAGACCTTCAGGCCCTGGGAACCTTCTTCTTCCATGAAGGATCCACTGTCCTGGGCCCATACAGCACCCTGGCAAACAGAAAACATTAGGCGCCCCAAAGGTTTCTAAGTTCTGGGCCCAGGGTCCAGCTCTCTTAAAAAGAAAGCATTATGGGCTATACCCCAAGGGTTTGGGGTCCGGTTACTGACCACTTTAGCGCGCAGGCTTTTTTGGACAGAACCGGTAGCTCACCTAATCCCAAGGATGCGGAGGCAAGCTAAACCAAGACTAACACCTAAGACACTGGCGTAAAAACTGAGGTACTCCTCCTATGGGAGGGGGTTATATAGGGAGGGGCATTTCCTGTTTGAAGATTGCCAGTGTCTACACCTGAAGGTACTCCATATAACCCATATAGTAATGAATGCCGCTCTGTGTCCCGTGATGTAACGATAAAGAAATAACGCTAGGTCTCATTTTCGGGGTAGGTCTTATTTTCAGGAAAACACAGTATTCTACTTGTTTTAGGCCAGCTACTCACTGTTATGAAGTAGAGGGATAACAGACAGGCAACAATTTTTTAAGAGGGAGGTCTTTTTTAGCAGCTCCAGCCATCGAGTGATCTCTATGGGTTTTCACTACTGTAGCTGCATTGCACTGACATAAAAACAGATACTACTGGAGCCGTCCTCAAAAGGCTGTAGAAAAATCTGCACTCCATATACCCAAGGAAGTAACCCACACTGTTTAGCACAAGTCCCTCCACAATGTGGCAGGCAAGTTTAGGCTTGCATCAGCCCACACTACCATATTTTTGAAGCCATTGTGCAGAGATCCAAAAAGGTATAGACAAACCAATGCAGAATTCCAAAACCATGTCATCCAAATGGAGAATCAAGAGTTACATTTACAGAGCCACTGAGAATGTGCTTTCATTGATAACATGAGGATGCTAAACGGTTAAACCAGGGCTATTACAAGTTATTACCACCAGATGTGTGAGCTGGCGCCATCTGGTGGTGGCCGTTGGTATTACAAGTTAAGCATTACAAGTTAAACAGCAATTCTAATGTAATTTTTCACTATTTTCACTGCCATCTTCTTCCCTCTAATTAGAACCCCCAAACATTATATATATTTTTTATCCTAACACCCTAGAGAATAAAATGGCGATTGTTGCAATACTTTCTGTCACGCCGTATTTGCGCAGCGGTCTTACAAGCGCACTTTTTTGGGAAAAAAATTCACTTTTTTTAATTATAAAATAAGACAACAGTAAAGTTATCCCCATTTTTTTTTAATATTATGAAAGATAATGTTACGCCGAGTAAATTCATACCCAACATGTCACCCTTCAAAATTGCGTCCGCTCGTGGAATGCCGACAAACTTTTACCCTTTAAAATCTTCATAGGCGACGTTTAAAAAAGATCTACAGGTTGCATGTTTTGAGTTACAGAGGAGGACTAGGGCTAGAATTATTGCTCTCGCTCTACCAATCGCGGCGATACCTCACATGTGTGGTTTGAACACCGTTTACATATGCAGGCGCTGCTCACGTATGTGTTCGCTTCTGCGCGCAAGCTCATCTGGACGCAGTGCGTTTTCTGGCTCCTAACTTTTTTAGCTGGCTCCTAGATTCCAAGCAAATTTGTCAAACCCTGGGTTAAACGATACACCAGCTGTAATTTTTTTTTAGGACACATTGCTTACAGGATCTTGGGATTCACGCACAAGTGCTAATACTTTGGAGTTGGTTTATTAAAGGTTCTAAATACGTAAATTTTCCACTCAATATAACTCAGTAAATTAGGTGATGCTATGCCTCATTCAATCATGTGCAGGCACAAGTCCAATTTTTTCCCTCATTGCATATGAATGAGCATTTTTTTGGAAAGTTATTTTTTAATCTAAGACTAAGTGAAAATATAATTTGCAAGTAATTCTGCTCTGCACCTTTAGTAAATCAACCTCATTTTTACACAAATAGAAGCAGTTATTTCGTTTTGCTTGATTAGATTTATACATTTGCAAAAGCTCAGTCTCATTACTTAGAAAATTACAAGGGAACCTGTCCTGGGAGTAATGTGGAGCCTGCCACAGCTGATAACCTGAAAACCCATAAATCAGTATTCGATGACACATGGGCTTTGCTCAGCAAATTCTTTTACCCAGACATGTAGATTTGTATATTTTTGTCTTTGTTTGTTCACTTGTTCCCAGCGAGATCATTCAGATGTAATCAATGTTTGAATGTTAGAAATGTACATTCAATTATGACAGACTCTCAAAACAGCCTAAAGGTGTAAATTTGATTTTAAATCTAAAAGGAAAGCAAACATGATTTTTGAAAGAGTAAAAAAAAAAGACTGTTTTGTTGCCTGCTTTTTAAATACCAGAGCAAGCATTTTGTGGTCAGATACACTCTTAGCTGCTACAGTAGTCACTAACATTTAAGAACTCCCAAGACTCCTTCTATGAGTTCATGACCCATCAAGATGATATGGGCAATGTTTTCTGCACATTGGCTGGTCTGTGCTAGTAAAAGTTACCATAAAAAAAACACACTGCATCACAATCCTACAGCATACCAGAATGCCAGAGGCAAAAATAAGCTGAACGAACACCATTTATAGTAGTGGTAGTCACATACAAAGCAAATACGTTAAAAAAAATAAAAAAACAGAGCAGTTAGTACAAGACAGACATTTATAGGTAAGCTTTTTAAGAGAATAGTTGTGCAATTTTATCACAAGTACACATTTTAAGCTCTTCGAGGTTCTTCTCTTGTAAATTGTGTTAATGAGCTGTGCACAGTAGGAGTTTGCCATGTTATATGAATCGTTTTGGTGCAATCTCACTTGGAAATGGAAGTATAAATCTGGCAAATTTACATCACAAATGGCAGGAAATGTTTAAGATATTATCTTTTGTTCTTCAGTCTTTTTAAATTATTTTAAACCATTTGAAAAGGAGTAGTGATAGGTTATAGACCTTTGTCAGTCATTTACTGTTGTGTGGGAGGATTGGACATCATGCTCTCATCATACCCTGATACACACGTCACCAAAACCGTAAAGTGAAGGGAAAAAACCTGAAGTGTGGGTACCAACGCCATTTAAAAATGGGGGGGGGGGGATTATACGACTGGAGTTGGGCTTAAAGTGTATGTAAAGCTGAAAGTTAAATTTTTTTTTTTTAAAGTTTAGTATTAAATATGGAAGGGTCTACGAAGGGTCTTCAAAGAGTTTCAGAACTTTTCTATACTTCATCGCGTTAAAAAAAAAAAAAAAAAAGCATGGAAACTTTTTATACGAAGGGTCTTCAAAGAGTTTCAGAACTTTTCTATACTTCATTGCGTTAAAAAAAAAAAAAAAAAAAAAAAGCATGGAAACTTTTTCAAGAACCTCGTAACGTCGCCACCTTTTCCAAAACTACTGGTATTGGGCTTAAAGTGTATGTAAAGCTGAAAGTTTAAATTATTTTTTATTTTTTTTTAAGTTTAGTATTAAATATGGAAGGGTTTAGACTCTCCAACAGGATTTTATTGCCGTCTGTGTTCCCACTGGATTCACTGTATTGGTACCGGTGACCAAGGATAAACTTGTTTAGACGACACCCAAGAGGGGAAATTCCCTTTGCTTTGGAGAGACTCTTACTTCCCAATTTGCCTCTTGGACTGGAAGTAAAAAAGGGAAATTTCCCTGACTGGAGACATCCATCAAAAAAAAATCACAAACAGGAACTGTTTCTTATTCCATGTGAAACTTAAAAAAAACAATTAGTGGCTTTACATACACTTTATAAATGCAGAGGTACAATTCCCAAACTGTGAAGCGCTCCCACAATAGAAATGAATGAGCGGGGGCAAAGAGACATTTTTGAAGAGGCGGGCCATTTAAAAACAATTGGCAGGGAAATTTCTTAAACTATGGGACCCATGGCTCGCGGTACCTGGGCTGAGCCCCTTGGAACTAGTACAGGCTAGGCTACTCGGTGGGGTGTAGGGGCAGTAGGAGGCATCAGATAAGGTCCCTTACCTATACATCTGGGAGGATACATGGACAGTGGAGGGGTTGGGAGGATACATGGACAGTGGAGGGGTTGGGAGGATACATGGACAGTGGAGGGGTGGAAGGCAGGGAGCGGACGGAGAGCTGGCAAAATGGGTCCATCTGGTCAAGATGGTGTATAACATATGGGAAGTGTTTTGTGGATATGCTTTTGTTGTCCGACCAGCAATTCTGTTATTGTATATACTGGAATGCAAGATACAAGATGTCATTCTGTTTTCTGTTTCCCTGTAACTGGATGTTTTGTGAGCAATAAAAGCCTTTTGATTAAAAAAAAAAACACAATTGGCACCTTTCAGACTTGGCCAGCTTTACAGTCCAGAAGTATGGTGAAAACAGAAAATTGTTCCGACAAGCACCAAAAAAAAATTACATCTTTGACGCACAATAGTCTCTTCTTAGAACAGAAGGTATTTAAACATCCTATTCAAGTACAAATCCCAAAAATAAGAGTAATATTTCCATTTTCTGAAATGTGTTTGACAACTAGTGGGGAATAATCTCATTCTTGGGATTTGTCATGACATATAAATGCCTTCTTAGGCGTTTCTATTGTGGTACGCATTGGTTCAGTGTACGGCTTTTTGGTTCCTTTTAGCCCACCTCACCATAACCTGTTTATATTTTGTTTTAGTATTGTTAGAAGCCCATTCACAAAAGTCATCGATAGACCAAACATGCCTTTTAGGATTGAAGTTTAAGAAAGAACTATGGAAGAAACAAGGCAGAAGAGGAGAGACACAGGCTGGGGTCAGTTGGAGAGTTTATTAGAAGTTAGAAAGACATGTACACAAATCACCATACACTTTGAGGATTAGTAGAAGAAGCACAACTGCCAAAAAAGTCACACCAAGACTGAAATAGCTCTATATCCCATTAATACTCGTTTCGGAAGATCCATTAACATCCACAGTTGATGGTAACCACACAAAGGGTCTCCACTGACAGTATTATCAAGCTTTTGCAGTACATGCTTTTATTTCTACAGCGTACAGTTTCTGTGCAGAGGTCCTTGACATGCCACTAACGGACCTCAAGATATTAAATTACCTTCAGTAAAAGAGCAACTAGCTTAGAAGTGCTTTCCTAGGGACTGAATACACTGGAATAACACATCGCTGTATGACTGGATTACAGATCTTCAAAGCTAGACAAAGCTACACATGTACAGTGTTGAGAAGGGGAGGGAAAAAGTAGTGTAGGAAGAGGAAGAAGAAGTGTCAGCTCTTTCGTTGAGAATGGGAAATTTACAAAGGAAGTGTGTATGACAGCTCAGATGGAAATCCTACAAAGAGGTGCTAGAACACATCGGTCAGTACTGGAGAGAGAGGTTAAAGCTTGAGATGGAGCGCATCCGTCATGCAGGAGAGTTAGAGTCACACAAGGCATCTAGGCCTGTGGAAAGGAAATGAAAAACAAAAAGACATCTCCATGAAAGCACTGGAGGCTGCATTAGTGGATTTACCTTACAGACAAGCTCAAACAGTATTTCTAGGTCACGTGTTAAAATGCATTTTGAGGACTTGGAAGTGGGCAATGCAGACTTCATTTAGAACCTGGAAGCTCCTGGGCGATTATCCTCCAGCTGCTCTTCACGAGTCACACTTCATGAGTCAATGACCTATCGACATTCAAATGCAGATCAAAAATTCACGCTGGCCCAAAATTTCACACAAAACTTTAGTTGGAGGATGACAGCCCAGGAAACTAGCAACCCCTGGCTATGACAGCTCTTAATGCTTTCAGGACAGCATTTTGTCCCAAAATTGCACCTGTGGACCAGATATAAGCATTCAATAATTTACATATAAATTGACAAGCCAATAAATGACCTTAGATACAAGCCCTGGACATTTCTAGATGCAGGGACTGTGTAGCAACTCATCCTCAAAGACCACAACAGAGAATCAGAAGTTCAGTTGCAGTTTAAATCACATGCGGGTTGTTTACAATAGAAAACTGGAACGTCTTTGCAGCCGGAGAAAGAATGGGACGAGGAGGGGATAGATTTCAGTGCCCCTGTTGTAAACTTTAAGGATTGGTTCACACATATGCAAATTGGATGCATCCAATTTGCATCACAGGAGTGTTTGAACGGCTATCGATGGAGCCGGTTCACAGCTCCAGGGCGGCCACGGTCCACATTTAAAAAGGGTCCTGTGCATCTTTGGTTTCGATTTAGGTGCAAATTTAGGCAAAAATTCGGACCTAATTTGCACTCGAAATCGGTGAACAAGGACATACCGGACCCCATGCTGTGGGTTGCAGCATATGCGAGCCCAGTCTAAAAGGTTTTTTTTTTAAAAAAAAAGCCGAAGAGGTCAACATTGGATTGTGTTAAAGTCCATGGACTGCTTTTTAAATGCTTGAAAGTTTGAATGTCCATAACATGGCCACAGTTCCACTTTAAAGACTAAGGGGCCAAGTTATATAGAAAAATCTAATCGAAAATTGCTACCCATGTGTCGCTGTAATGGGCAATTGCTTCATTTTTTTTTCCTTCCGGTTTTCATAAATTAGAGAAACAAGATCAAATTGAAAGAAAAATCATGTAAAAATAAAGCTTTAACTTCTGTCCAGATGGTAGGGATTTGCACTAAGACTAGAAGCTACACATTTGCTACTACTTCTGTTTAAACAGAGGAATGGATTTCAAGAAAACAAAGGAATGAAAAGGAGCAAACCAGTTATTACAGTCATGGTACCCTCTTATATGTGCATCGTGTGTAAATACGTATAGTATAAAATAGCATGCTAGAAAACTGAATTATAAAGAAGGTCTATTGTATAATATCAGGTCCGCTAGGATGTAGGACCAGTTGATTATTCCAAAACATACATCAGCAGCCATAGCACGCGGCTTGTGAAGACCAAAGTTACTGACGAAAAGTCCATTAAACAGCTCGGTCTCTTCTTGTGTTCAAGAATTTCAGTTTGGCAACTATGGTTTGGATAATGGTTATTGGCTCTTTGATACGAGTCAAGTCACCATCATTTCAAATACTTGTACCGTCCAGACTGTTTTAACTGGTCTTTCAACACAAACAGGATAGATTTAGGACAGGATATCAGTGTAAGGTGAGGTGAGCATGTAGTTCAACACTAAAAACATGACGATGATAGTCAACATAACAAACATGCATGTCATGATCAGATCCTCTCATGCAAAGGTGGTCCAAGAAAGTTTCGGTAGCTTAGAGCACATTAGATCATTTCTCTTCCGTTCATAGACGGACACAGCCTTCATTGACATTAGGGTTATGACTCTCCTGGTAGGAAGAAGCATAACCCTAATGTCAATGAAGGCTGTGTCCGTCTATGAACTCAGAGAAATGGATTTTACGGTGAGTACAAAAATCCTATTTTCTCTTCCGTTCATAGACGGACACAGCCTTCATTGGCATTAGGGTTATGCTTCTTCCTACCAGGAGAGTCATAACCCTAATGTCAATGAAGGCTGTGTCAGTCTATGAACTCAGAGAAATGGATTTTACGGTGAGTACAAAAATCTTATTTTTCTGGCAAACATGGAATCGGCGCTGAATACAACCAATAAAGGCAGAACACCTTCAGCTACACCAGCAGAATCAAGGTTCCACCCAGATGTCCAGCAGTAGTGCAGATCAGACTGAAGAACTTTGCCAGCTACCATAGTGCTAAAATAAACGTGAGAAGCGCAGTAATCACACCCGTAATCAGAATTCATTTAAAGCAGAACTCCAGGCAGATAAAATTACCTACATTAGATTGCTTTTTATGCAAAACATTCATAAGTATATAATTCTACCTCTGGGTTAGTGGTAAACTGGAAGAGGAAGGGTCAGCACTATAAGCCAATAAGGGCTCTATTGCTTTTGGGGGAACAGGTTTACAAAAAGGGGGTTAGTGAGGTGTTAAAGTGTCACTACACCTACAACAGTAAAATCAGTCTGTATATGCAGTAAAGCATGCTGGTTATAGTCACTGTGGAACCTAATGGGTTAATTCTCTGCATTGTGTAAAAAGGCCGTTTGATCCTGTCTTCTCTGATCCTCCCCTCCTTTCACTGTTTACAATCCATCTGCTGATAGAACAGAGCCTTAAAGGCACTCTGCACATCCTCAGTTTGGTTTGTATTGCTACAGAGTTTTTCTTTTTTTTTTGGAAGGGTGCATGTGATCAGTACAGGACACATCAGCACTGTCCAGACAGAGGGTCAGGGGTCATGCAGCCTAATAGCACAGTCGGGGGGGGGGGGGGGGGGGGGAGAATGAAAACTCCTCCTCCAAGCTTTAACCAGCGATTGACCAGACTCTGGTAGAAGTCACAAGACCGCTATATACTGCTGATGAGAAAAGGTATTTAGCCGTTTATATTCACTAAATATAACCAGATATAGTAAATGCAGGGTCCTGGGTTTAGCAACATACATTTTAACAATGTGCAGTTGCTTCATAATTGTCCAGTCACAGACATGGGAAGATTTTAGGCTGCATTCACACCTGAGCGTAGCGTTTTGCTGCCTTTTTTACCGCGATAAAACGCAGCGTTTTTTTACAGGTCTAGGGTCACCAATGTAAAACGCCCAAATTCGAGCGACAAAAAAGGGTTCAGAACTTGTTTGGGCTTCAGGCGTTCGGCGTCAGGCGTTTTGTAGTGGAGATGTGAACCATCTCCATAGAGAATAATGTATTTTTTCCCCTCTAGCGTTTTGGGGCGTCGCGCTTCAGGCGACAAAACGCTCAGGTGTGAATGCAGCCTAAGGCCAGGATTGTGCTGCTTAATGGCTGCGTAGTCTACAGCAAGGTCCAGAACATGACTAAGCTGACCTGATCACAAAAGACTGGTCGAATATAATTCTTTGGCAAGCATGGATTCTAAATGTGTATTCATTTGTTTGCCTGGAGTTTAGCTTTAAATTAAACCAGTACAGGTAAATGATGATTGTCTGCTATGGGGTGCTGCACTTTGCACACCATGCTTTGTTTTCTGCACGGTTTTATTTTATTTGCCTCCATGTATCCGAGGTCTTGAAGTCTGATTTTTTTTTTTTTTTTTTGGCGTATAATAGTTTTATTTAGAGAAGGGCGGTCACTCGCATCTGTGTCTACTATTTAATTCCTATAAATTGCCATTACAGTGAAAGGCAGTAATAAGCAAGAGGAACAATAGGCTGCATAAGCAGAAAAATAGTAGTACAGAGTGACCGTTCCAACAATCAAAGCTGATGGATCTGGTGGATCCAAGGCTAGAGTGTTCAAATCAGACTCTATTCTTTCACCCATAAGAAAGTGTTTACAGGCTGGAGGGGTTCACACACCTCATGCAAATTCAAAATGAAAGTGATTAATGGGAAACACAAAAGTCATGCAGATTGAGGCATGTCAATCAAGCAATATGGCATGCTATAAAGTTCATAAAAAAATAAAATAAAAAAAATGAAGAGGTTCTCCACACACCAAATATTAAAAACCACTTTCTTGTATTCAGAATATTATATATATATATATATATATATATATATATATATATATATATATATATATATATATATATATATATATATATATATATATATATATATATATATATATATATATATATTATAAGTTCTTCATTTTAGAAATCATCGAATAGTATTCTCAGACAAAAAAAACTCACTTGCTTGACAGGGAAAGATTTCAGAATGTGAACATTGTAAATCAGGTTACATTCCCTTACAGAAGATCGGACAGACGCTTCCTCTTCTGTAATAGAATGATCTGTGTGCCCCTCTCTAGTTACAACATAGGGTTGCCTCTGGGTAGCAGCATGCCCTGCACTGCAGATAGCTCAGATCAGTTTCCTTGCCTGGGGGGGGGGGACGTTTATAGTGCAGATTTAAGCTGGACATAGCGCTAGCAAGGTCTCTGCATCCAGTCATGCAAGATATTGATCAAATAAAAAAAACTTTCTGCATGGAGAACCTCTTTAAACTAATAATAAAATAAAAAAATAGACATTCGCAAATATCATTAGTAATAAAATTACATCTCATTGCTAAAGCCCAATTTTACCCATTTTCTTCCAGGAAAGTCCTAGGAACCAACACATTTGATACCAGAGAGGGAGAAACACTGGCCAGACATATGTGGGTTCTCCCACTCTTGGTCAGACGCAAGCTGCACAGATCCTTTCTAGAGCGTGCGGTATGGGCCAAGAAGTCAAATTTTAGGGCTCGATCACACCAATAGGCGAGTCTGAACAAGTACGTTTTGTGCGTTCCAGTTTAAAACATTTTAGGATAGCCTATTAAAGTCAATGGGCTACCCTATGTAATAAAAAAAGAAAAAAGTGGTGCCAGCACGATTTTTTTAAAACATGCTGTGCCAAAACGCATAGCACTGTGCGATTTTGTGGAATTTGGCAGGCACAATAACACACTCACTTGCTAGATGCATTGGAATGCCAATAAGAATCAATGGCACCCACACGCATCTGCAAAACAGAACGTTTTGTGTGCAGTGTGGGAAAATGCGCGATTTTGCAAGCGTTCCCGCACTGCACCTGATGCAAACAAGCCCTTATACCAGTAGTGATGCAAGGTGATCTTGCCATTAAATCCCACAAGCAGGTTGTAAAAGCATCAGCTAGGGAAATTATGCCATGCTAGACACGTGCCCGTACTTATTTGCGGCCATCACAGTATTGTCTACTATAGGTGGATCCACTGCTCAGATAAGTGTCCTTCAGTACAGACACCATTGTCTTTAAAAGCAGAGCTTTACCCAGAACAACTTTAGCAAGGAACATACATTCCACATTGAATTGTCAGCAGATCGGCCTCTTTAAAATCCAGTAATACCCTGCTCTGCACATGCTCGGTTTCTCTCTATTTTTAGGCACAGCTGATTTTATACAGTATAAGCACCTTTTTAATCTTTTACATAGCTATACCTGCAAAAGCGACCTGCCTGAAGTGATCTAGCAGGACTTAATTTTCTGACGAAAGTTCCACTTTAAAAGAGAAAAATCCCTCTGGTGAATGTGCATAAACGATGTACTTGAACAGGCATTTTTTAAGCAAGTTGGAGCATTTAAAAGGGGTTGGTAAAGGTAACAGTTATTTCACCTTAATGCATTCCATGCATTAAGGTGAAAAAACATCTGCAGATTAGAGGCCCCCCAAACCCCCCCCCCCCCCCTTTACCTACCTGACCCCTCGAAAGTCCTGCGCCGTGAATGCGCAGACTTCTCGGCAGTCTTCCCGAGTCATTCATTAGTTGATTGACAGCAGCACGAGCCAATGCTGTGCTGCTTTCAATCACATCCAAAGACGCAGCGGGCTGGTGGGCGGGGCCGAGTTATACAGTCGGCGGCTATGGGAGCACGCCCGCATAAACTCAACACCATACGAGCTCGCTCGCATGCATGCATGAAGGTTTTGAGTCCTTGCGGGGGGGAGCCAAGACAGCCGCCGAGGGACCCCAGACGACCAGGTTTGGGGCCACTCTGTGCAAAACGAGCTTCACAGTGGAGGTTAAGTATAACATGTTTGATGTTTAAAAAAAAGGTAACTTTAGTGATCCTTTAAGTAATAATGACCCTTTCCAATAGCCAGACTGTTAACACCTCCTGGTTAATTAATGCTCAGATGGATGCATGGCTTGCAAAACATAAGGCCATGGATGACCACCCTACCTGGCACAGGCTCATCATGGTAGCAAGAGACCCGCATGCTTGCTGAGCCTCCAACTATAGTTTTACAACGCCACAAGCTTGCAATGTAATTCCAAGGACTGAAGGTGGATCGTACTTTAAAAAGTTGGACACTTTTTAAAATACAATGCACCACCTATACCCAGTCACTTGAAATATCAGGTGTTGTCAACTAGGGTGCTGTGGCACCATCTCACATCGTATAAAAAGTTCACTCATCTCCTGTTACCATCTGCATCAGGTGCTCCATGGTGATTTACCAAAAATAATTATGAGCTTTAGCATGAGGCAATTGCATTAACCAGGTGAAGTCACTTTTTAGAGGTGGATAAAAATAAAAGGGTAACATACATAAGCAGGCAAAGTCATGCATAAATGTATCATGAATGTGGGATGTCACATTAAAACACAAGTATATGAAATGTGGTACTGTTTCCCCATATGACAAAATGACAATGTAAAATAATGCATGTATTACAAAACCAGTTAATAAATGCAATGAACATAAATAACTTCTATTTTTACAATGTATTGAAAAAAATATAAAAAATTCTCAGAGACCTAGAAATACTGTAAATTCTTTGTGTTAAATAACAAAATATTAACTCACCGAACAGTAACAAGCTGAAAACGGCACAACATGCAGAAGTACAGAAGAAATGAAGGGAAGAGTACAGTACACAGTATAAATCAGCAGATTAGGCAGTATCCATCCCATGCTTTTCATCGGCATGATATTGATTACAGGAAATTGCATGAAGGTGGAATATATGCTGATTGATTGTCCCATTGTAAAGAAAACAGCATGAAGGATTAATTAAAAGAGAGGGTAAATTAAACACATTTTTATTAGCCCTTTTTGGAGGAGTAACCGATTAGGGAATGATGGGCGATTTCATGGAAAGGGAAAGTAAAATGGTTAGAAAGAGCTGGAACGTGGGTGTCTCCAGAGCGCTGCATGCACCACCAGATTTGCTTTATAATTTCCAGACAAACTAGAACCTGTGATTGGGCATGCTGCAAGGCCACAACAGAATTCATATGGTCAGGATCTGGAGTATTAGGGGTTGCAGTCGGCAAAAATAAATAAATAAAAATCATAGGTTCTATAACCTTTCACTAAGAATGGGCTTGTGCGTGTTGGGGATCCAAGTTCCAACCCACCTACCTACCTAATCCATCCCACCAGGAAGCCGACACGGCAGCAAGACATTTCAGGCTCCGCAGCTGCACAGATCAGGAAATGTCTAAGGCCCCTTGCACACTGGGGCGTTTTTCATGCGGTACAGCGCTAAAAATAGCGCTGCTATACCGCATGAAAAATCATGCCCTGTAGTGTTCAATGTGAAAGCCCGAAGGCTTTCACATTGAAGCGGTGCGCTAGCAGGAGCGCACCAAAAGTCCTGCTAGCCGCATCTTTACCTTGAAATCAATGGGAAAGCGCGGTAATACCGCCCGCAACGTGGGCTGTATTAACCCTTTTTCGGCCGCTAGCGGGGGTTAAAACCTCACCGACACCCGAATATCGCGGTAAATACGACGGTATAGCTACAAATAGCGCGGCTATACCGTCACCGCGGCTGCACGCCTCAGTGTGAAAGCAGCCTAACTGTCTGTGTCTAGCGATGTGCCATGTCGGCTTCCTGGCGGGATTGGGCAGGTGGGTTGGGACTAGGATCCTGAAGACACCCAAGCCCATCTTCTACTCCTCACTACTATCCAGAACTTAAAATAAAAATAAAGTATTTAACTTTACGCTCTGTACACATGGACCAACTATTGGGTGGTATCGAGCAGTTCAATAGAAACCAGCTGACAATTGACCTATATATAGGTTTTGCAAGAACTCTCTTGCACAGTCCCAAGCCTGCTGCAGCCCCTCCAGCCCTCCATAGTGCCCCTCCAGCCCTCCATAGTGCCCCTCAGAAACCTCATCTCCTATAGGGCAAGTCTGCAACAGAGACCCCACTACTCCAAAACCCCCACCACCCCTTCCCAACAGTGACACCTAGCCACATTCAGAGTCATGCAGCATTTAAAATGCATATTTTGCATTCCCATACTTTTAATACATTTTATTTTTTGCTACTGGGAGGTATGGAAGGTTTTTGGAAGACCCTGGTCTCAAAAAGGTTGAGAACCACTGATCTAAAAGATCAAATGGCCTACATTTTAGTCACAAGAAGACTTGAATTCCATACTCCCATACAAAATAATTTTTTTCAAGCAAGGTTTGCTTACCATCCTCTAGATAGAATATGAATTTGGGGAGAAATCTGACAGTGTGAAGATCAAACGAACAACTAGCAGGATTAGAAGTCAAATACTACACAGACAACAGCACTAAGCATTACAAATGACTAACAGAGCCACCAGTTTCCAGTTTTATTTCTAATAACTAGAGAGCTACTCAGACTTCCATAATGCAGAAGCATTAACAGCAATGCTGAGCAAAATACAGCAATTCAAATTTCAGCTTACTTAAAGCCCAATTGAACACAAGTATAAAACGGTCAACAGGGTTCTGATGCAGTATAATGGCATGTGACCAGAGCCTTCTAGTTTAGCTAGTAATGCAGCCACAGCCATAGTAAAACAGCCTGACAATGCCATCATGCTGCTAAATAGAACCGTCATGTTCTGTTTTTGAAGCAGCAGCCTCTCTGCAGTGGTCTGACCTACCCCCTGAAAGAGTTCTTCAATCAACCGGAGACATGAGCTTTGCCGTCTGGAGATAACTAGCCTTAACACACACAGAGGGCATGTCCAACTGCTGCAGAGGTGCTACTGCTTCCATGCAGAAAGTAAAGGTCCTACTCTGTAGCATGATACCATAGGACAGGCTGTTTTAAGCCCCATTCACACCAATTTGATATCTCCTGCATCTGCCATTGCGCTGCCATGCAGGACAATGGAAATCACAATATTCTCTATGGTGCCAGCTCACATCAATGCAACATGGCGTGGGGTGATTTTTGAAAAGATGCAGGCGCTTCTTTTGGTGCAGCATTGTGTGACTTTAATAGAAGACTAGGAGCACATGTAAAATTCATGCACATGTGTTTTTAGTGCATGCTTGTCAGAGTTTTGTGTATAAAATCCATTCTCCTCCTCCAAGAGAAAAAAAATGGCACACACCAAAAAAAAAAAAAACACAAGTCACCACTTTAAGCACATAGAAACACATGCAAAACACAGGATTATGCAGCAGCATTAGCAGGAACCTGGGCTTACGAGGATTCTGGATACCATTATATTATGCCAGGAAGCTCTTGGCATTGGTCATATACCATAGTTCATTTGGGCTTTAAATAAATATTGACCTTTGGTTGCAAAGTCCAGCATTCTGTAGCAAGCTGCTGTCATATTACTACCATCTACTCTACAGGGAAAAAAATAAAACAATAAAACAGGACATTCAATCAGCATCATAAGACAAGGGAAAGAGGCCAGATAAAAGATTATAGAAATATCAGCATAACAGGTAGGAAGTTTGCTGTACATGATTACTGTTATTACAGAATAGGATTATACCAGCATGCGGATCACGTTAATGTGTTTTAGATTGGTTATAAAGCAAGATTGTCCATTATTTGGCCACACTGTGTACTGCACTTACCCCGTTCCACTCTACGCTCATACTCACTTCCTCCCCTCCGTCTGGACCGCTCTCGTACTTTACCACGTCAAGGCTCTCCCGGCTTCTCCTCTTCTCAATGCTTTCTGGGTCATTTAACACTTCAGCCACTCGCTGCTTGTGGACATTGTCTAGTCCCTGTGAGACAGGACCCTTGTGTTACAAGTAAAGGGAGAAAGTCCCTGAGATTTATGTTCGGAAAAAAACAGAGTGACTGTAAAAGGTCAAGGCCTGGAAAGGAAGACCTCAAAAGCGGATTCTGGTTTCCTTTCCAGGGACAGAGATCTGTAACAGACTCCGATACCTTGACATAATCATAACATGAAACATTCCACAGAGCTGCCACCAGAACTCGTGTGATGACACAGAAAAGGGCCTTGTTTAGGTTAAGGTATAAGACACGTAGGCGGAAAAACAGAATGGTAAAAGGCACTAGCCCCATTTTAGTGCATCTCTGAAGCCTGCAGCAACTGCATGGCCAACTACAAATTGAAAAAGACAATAGGAGATTTGTAGTGGCTACAAATCTAAACCATAAAATTTGATAGTGGCTATCCCATCACAATCTACGCATTAGATGCCCATAGCTTTACATGGAGCCGTCCCCCACCCTACTGAGGGTTTTTCTTGCAAAACAACCTTTCACTTTGCCTTAAGAGTTTATTATTATTTTTTGCCCTTCGTCTCCCTCTTGGAGATTGCTCCACTTCCTGTTAAAGTGGAGGTCCACACAAAAATGGAACCTGCGCTTTTTGGAACCCTCCCCCCTCCCTTCCCGGTGTCAAATTTGGCACCTTTCAGGGGGAGGGGGGGTGCAGATACCTGTGCAATACAAGTATTTGCGCCCACTTCCGGTCATAGATTATATGTTATGACCAAAGCTCAGGAAATGCCTTTTAGAAAGAAAGAAGGGAGAAGAAAGAAGACGAAGAAGGGAGAAGAAAGAAGACGAAGAAGGGAGAAGAAAGAAGACGAAGAAGGGAGAAGAAAGAAGACGAAGAAGGGAGAAGAAAGAAGACGAAGAAGGGAGAAGAAAGAAGACGAAGAAGGGAGAAGAAAGAAGACGAAGAAGGGAGAAGAAAGAAGACGAAGAAGGGAGAAGAAAGAAGACGAAGAAGGGAGAAGAAAGAAGACGAAGAAGGGAGAAGAAAGAAGACGAAGAAGGGAGAAGAAAGAAGACGAAGAAGGGAGAAGAAAGAAGACGAAGAAGGGAGAAGAAAGAAGACGAAGAAGGGAGAAGAAAGAAGACGAAGAAGGGAGAAGAAAGAAGACGAAGAAGGGAGAAGAAAGAAGACGAAGAAGGGAGAAGAAAGAAGACGAAGAAGGGAGAAGAAAGAAGACGAAGAAGAGAGAAGAAAGAAGACGAAGAAGAGAGAAGAAAGAAGACGAAGAGAGAAGAAAGGAGAAGAAGGGAGAAGAAAGAAAGAAGAAGAAGAGAGAAGAAAGGAGAAGAAGGGAGAAGAAAGAAAGAAGAAACAACTATAACTTGGCCTGTTCTCTTTATCTTAACATGAGCAACTAAAACAAGCCCACAGTGATTTTCGAGCTTGATCCCTTTTCTCAAACCCAAGTTTGTGTTGGAGATGGAACATGATAAATCAGACACCACATTTTTGCATCACACAGAGTTCTGTAAGCCAGCAGGGAAACACTGATTCAGTCACAAATCACTTCATAAATGGACTACTGAACACGGCATGCCAACACCAGGACAATGAGCACAAATTCCACATGGTCATATACACCAATTAACAGAGATCATGCACTTCTATTTTACTGCATATGATTTTCTGACTGAGGTGACAGCTCTATTCTTTATCAGTGGGGATCAGAGTAGACAGCAAATATGAGGGACCTGGATCTGTGTCCAATCAGAACATGTAAGAGGGCAGAATAATCCCCAGTTGAAACGTCGACACAATGTCGAAACATGTCAGGCCTGCTATCTTTTGCTTCCCACATTTCTTTTACTAGTCGTGGTCACTTTTATACCAGGATTGTCTGTCCCATCTTTCATTAGAAATTTTGAAATTCCCGCCGTGCTTTGCGCGGAGTGACGTAATTTTTTTGAACGGCGACGTGCGTTAACGTACTTTCGTATTCCCGGACGTCTTACGCAAAAAAATGTTTTTGAAATTCGACGCGGGAACGACAGCCATACTTTAACATGGCTCCTCTAAAGTTAAGCCATGTAAAAGCATGCTTAACTTTGCGACGGGAAAAAATTACTAGCGACGACGTGACGCAACGAACGCGAAAACCTTCGTGGATCGCCGTAAAAGCTCATTTGCATACCCGACGCTGGAAAACAACGCGAACTTCACCCAGCGGTGGCCGAAGTATTGCAGCCTAAGATCCGAAGGCGTACGAAGCCGTAAGCCTGTCAGATCTTAGCCAAAAGTCGTCGTATCTTGTTTGTGAATCACAAATTAAGATTCGACGCGGCAAATTTGAAAATACGCCGGAGTATCAGTAGATACTCCGGCGTATCTCTTCTGTGAAACTGGCCCTTAGTGCCTGCACTAGGTGTCTAGTAGAATACATAACTGCCTCTGCATAACAAATATATTATGAGAACTCAATATTGGTCTCACTATTGCAAAAGGGAACAAAAATAAAAAAACTAAATTCTGACTGGCTGCTATAGAGCTTCACAGCTTTTTAGCCATAAAGTCACGGGCTTCTAAAATACTGATGAAAAGGTAATGCTCAAATGGGCCTACTTGATAAAACCGCAATATGCTGAAGAGCAATAAGCTACAGAACCTAGACAAAGGACACCAGATACCTCACTTACCTGTTTCCGTGACCTCATCGCCGCCTCCTCTAGTGTTTCTGCAGCTTCAAACTTGCCCTGACGTCTGTAAAGTGCTCCAAGGTTTTTCAGGGTAGTGGTCACTGTGGGACTAAGGATAAGGTAACATTATGTAGATGGTATGGAGAGAATTATATGTTTTAACAGCAACTTTACAATGCAGTAATTAGCTGTAACACATACATGTGAATAAAGAATGACAGGAAAAAATATGGTTTATATATAGTCAGAAGAATTTTACATTTTTGCCAGGGGCTTGGATGAGGTTCTAGCTTTTACAACCGACAGCCAGAGCAGCAAATAGGAGAAAATTCTGACCAAGAAACAGTGCATCTTAAGCTTCACTTACCTGTCAACTTTGCATGCTTTATACCAGCCTCCATACTCTCCGAATGTGCCATCCTTCTGTTTACCCTAAAATAAAAAAAGATACACAAGAGTAAAGAAATGACATTCTCCAAAATTCCCAAATATTGGCATGTTCCAAAAAAAATAAAATCCCATATTTTGTGTAATGTAATTGGAAAGGTTTTCTTTTTTTTTGGTCTATGTTTAGAAGGGATCCATATTATTCAGTGGGGAAATTTGGTCTCCTGCAGATTTTGTAAGTTTGCCCATTTACAAAGAAATGAAGGGTCTATAAATTGTTTATCATAGGTGTATTTTAAATGACAGACAGAATATCAACCAAAAATCCAGGATAAAAATGTGATGAATGGGTATGCAGTTTAGTGAGTAAAATATGTATTTGATCCCCAAGAAAAACATGACATAGTATTTGGTGGAGAAACCCTTGGCAAGCCAGAGGTAAGACCTTCCTTGTAGCTGGTTACCAGGTTTGCACACATCTCAGGAGGGATTTTGGTCCACTCTTTACAGATCTTCCCTAAATCCTTAAAGGTTTCTTGGTTGTCGCTTGGCAACGAAGTTTTAGCTCCCTCCATAAATTTTCTATAGGATTAAGATCTGAAGATTGGCTAGCCTACTCAGTGACCTTAAAGTGGAGGTTCCATCAAAAAAACAATTTTGCTTTAAAATGTAGCTTACACCTAAAAAAGAAAAAAAAAAAAAAAAAACTTTTTTTTTTTAACTCATCTGGAAATGCCTGTTGCTATGCGGTCCCACAAAATCTGCCTTTGAAAGCACCTAGGATTCTGACATCATCTCCCTCTAATGCTCCTGGGAAATGTGTGTCATCATTTTCCAGGATGTAGTGCGCTGTCCAATTATCACTCCCCATCCAAGACTTCCAGGAAGTAAGTGCTTGTTGGCTTCACAATGCCCACAAGCAAAATGACAACGGTGTATCTTTTTTGAATATCTATGCGGATCGGCAGCGGATTGTAAAATGGTAAGTGACCGGATTTATATTATAAAAATGCAGGATGGAAGGACATACATTTAAAAAATGCTAATTGTGGTTGGAACTCCGCTTTGATGTGCTTCTTCTTAAACCACTCCATTGTTACCTTGGTTTTAGGTCATTGTCATGCTGGAAGACCCACCCACGATCTTCAGTGTTCTGGCTGAGGGAAGAAGGTTCTCATCCAAGATTCTACAATACATTGCCCTGTCCGTTGGCCCCTCAATGCGGCAAATTTGGCCTGTACCTTTAGCAGGGAAACAGCCCCAAAGCAGAGGTTTCCACCTCTGTGCTTGACTGTAGGGATGGTGTTCTTAGGGTCATAGTCAGCATTATTCTTCCCCCAAACACAGCGAGTCGAGTTAATACCAAAGAGCTCAAATTGGTCTTATCTGACCACAGCACCGTCTCCCACTCATTTTCTAAAACATTTAGATGTTCATTGGCAAACTTCAGACGAACCTGTATATGTGCTTTCTTGTAAACGGGGACCTTGCGAGCACTAAAGGATTTCAATCCATGGCGGCATATTGCGCTACCAATGGTTTGTTTGGCAACTGTGGTCCCAACTGCCTTGGGATCATTCCCAAGCTCCTCTTGTGTAGTTCTGGCCTGATCCCTCACTTTTTTTCATCATCCTTACCCCATGAAGCAAAATTTAGCATGGAGCTCCAGACAGTGTGATTGATGGTTATTTTGCATTTCTTCCATTTTCGATAAATCATTCGAACAGTTGTCTCACCAAGCTTCTAGGTCTTGTAGCCAATTCCAGGTCTACAATCTTGTCCCTTACCTCCTTTGACAGCCCTTTGGTCTTGCCCATGATGGTAAGGTTTAAATGGAATAAAGATTCTGTGGACAGGTGTCTTATACACATAACGAGTTGCTGTTAAGAGCACCTTCTTAAATCTGTATCACATACTGTAGCCAGTCTTCGGGAGCCAGAATTATCAAATACTTATTTACTCACTGAACTGCAACTCAATTTAGAACATTTGTATTGTGCTTATCTGGATTTTTGGTTGATTTTCTGTCTATTTTTTTTTTTAAATATAACCATTATAGACGCCTCATTTGAAAGTGGGCAAACTTACAAAATCTGCAGGGGATCAAGCAATTATTTTCCCCACTGTAGAAGGAATTGGAATAGGTAAGGAATTAAAATTCACATTAACAAGTGCTAAAGGACATAAGCACATTGTTAAAAAAAATAATAATTGAAATTGGTATCTAATCTGCAAAACTTACTTTGAACTTTTCTCTTTCTTCGGCGTGCATCCAGATAGGTTTGTTCTCATCTGTAAAAGCATAAAAGCATAAAAACAAAAATGAAGACAAATCCTTTACTGGTGAAGCAGGGGAAGTTAAGTACAGCCTGTTAATTTTACAGGTTTTCCTCCACTGCTTGAATGAACAGTATCTCACAAAAGTTAGTACATCCCTCACATTTTTATAAATATTTTATTATATCTTTTCACATGACAACACTGAAGAAATTACACTTTGCTACAAGGTAAAGTAGTGAGTGTACAGCTTGTATAACAGTGTAAATATGCGGTCCCCATAACTCTAAAAAAATTCCTTTTTAAAACACTGGCAACAAAAGTGAAAATTTCCAAATTGGGCCCAAAGTGTCAATATTTTGTGTGGCCACCATTATTTTCCAGCACTGCTTCAACTGCCTCTTGGGCACGGAGTTCACCAGAGCTTCACAGGTTGCCACTGGAGTCCTCTTCCATGAAGTCATTGAGCTGGTGGATGTTAGAAACCTTGTGCGCCTCCACCTTCCGTTTAAAGATGCCCCACAGATGCTCAATAGGGTTCAGGTCTGGAGACATGCTTGGCCATTCCATCACCTTTAATCTATATTATGTGTAAATCAAAAAGATAGTGCTGGCTGCGTTTCATTCCATATTGGGTAGTAGTTTTGGTAGTGCAGATAACCCCCCCCTATGTTTTTTATAACAAAAAAGTATGTCCATGTACAGTATAACATTGCACTCGGTACTTGGTCAGGGCTCCTTTTGCATGAATTACTGCATGAATGTGGCGTGGCATGAAGGCGATCAGCCTGTGGCATGGCTGAGGTGTTATGGAAGCCCAGGTTGCTTTGACAGTGGCTTTCAGCTTATCTGCATTGTTGGGTCTGGTGTCATCCTCTTCCTCTTGACAATACCCCACAGATTCTTTATGGGGTTAAAGCCAATCAAGCACAGTGATACCACGATCATTAAACCAGGTATTGGTACTTTTGGCAGTGTGGGCAGGTGCCAAGCCCTGCTGGAAAATGAAAATAGGTATCTCCATAAAATTGGTCAGCAGAGTGAAGCATGAAGTGCTCTAGAATTTTCTGGTAGAGGGCTGCGCTGACTTTGGATAAAACACAGAGGACCAACACCAGCAGATGACATGGCTTCTCAAATCATCAGACTGGAACATTTTGCATCTCATTTGGAAAACAAGGTCTCAGAGTCTGGAGGAAGAGTGGAGAGGCACAGAATCCAACTTGCACGAAGTCCAGTGTGAAGTTTTCTCAGTCAGTGATGGTGTGTGTGTGTATTTATATTACATACTTTTTTTTATCATTGTTATTTTGGGCACCAGATTATAGTTTTGTTCTGAGCTATATGATGCCATGCACTTCAACTCTCTACTAGAACACTACAGGCAGCTGTTGGGAAGGGGAAAAACTAAAAAAAAAAAAAAAAAAAAAACTTTCCAAGATCTGCGCAGTATGTCAATACTACGGGATCTTTTAGGTACAGGATTTTCCTGAAGGAAATTATATCGCTTCCTTTCCAGGGGACAGCCATGGCTTTGTCATCACTGGCTTTAGAGAAACTAAGAAGCAGAAGAGAAAAAAAAGGTGTAAAAAAAAAAAAAAAAAAAAAAAAAAAAAAAAGCATAAACATTGGCAATTTCATATCAGCATGAAGAGATACAGGCTGATGTGAAAGTTAGGGAAAGGTTCACTTTGACGGCATCACTTTTAAAAATAGAATGTCATTTTTAAAACACCTTATACAATCGAGCTGAAGTCTATGATGAAATTTTTCAATATAGTTTAAATTAGACCCATTTTATTAGTTAGTATCTTTTATAACGCAGTTCTCACCGTCAACTGATCCAAACTCCCTTTCATGTGCTCTTGTCAAGATTTCTTTGTACAAAGTCTCAGCTTGCTTGAACTTGCCTTGTTTCAGATAGCAAGAAGCCTGGAACACAGAGGCATTATTAGATATACTTTAGAAGGAAAAGTCACACAGAATGGGTGAATTAAAAATAAAAAAATAAAAAAACATTAAAAAATATAAAATTAGAATTAAGCTTCAAGAGTAATAATTTGAATGAGGTTGCACGGATCTGGCTGCTTCTATTCAATTAACCAGTTGCCAACCGTGCGCTGCACATTTACTGCTACAGTGCGGGCCGGCTGCACAGAATAACGGGAATACACTGCATTTCCGGTAGGATGGCACACAAGCCCAGCTGTGCAACACAGCACATGCTGATCACCGTGACCCGGCCAGTGAAACGCAGTACACACAAACAATTGTTAGACACATACTAAACTCTTTGATCGCCCCTGATGTTAACCCTTTCCTGCCAAGTGTCATTAGTATAGTGAAAGTGCATATTAGCACTGCTCACCGTAATAATATATATTTTTTTTTAGGTTTATCTTCATATATGTGCAATGAACAGATGTGGCATTTACCCCTATGAGGATATAATTTCTGATGAAACGCGTTGGCTCCAGCTGAGCTCATTGCATGCTACTTGGGATTATATTTTAACAGCGCTGTATACATCTTTCTTGTAAGTGTTCTGTACTTTTTAAATAAATTTGTCAGAGTCATACACAGGCACATTGTTTTATAATTGTGACAATGGGTGCAGGGAGAGGATCCCCCCACCCGCTGTCACAATAAGGGATTGGGAGAGGGTGAGGGCAGGTGCATTCTTTTAACATGTTACACCTTAAATACAGGTGTAACATGTACCATATAACAAAGGTGAACTTATCCTTTAGCGAAGAGTAATTTCTATGCAAGGAAGACGAGATCCATAACTTCAGGACACTAGCAAAAAAAAAACTGAGGACTTACAGTTGGGTAGGGTTATAGGTGAGGCACCCAGTGGGTGTGTCCTCAATTGCTTTACCAGCGTCCAAACACCTGAACGTACAAGCTTATAACCCAGAGTCTATGATCACTGTACAAGATAAAAAAAATTGAATCATTTAAATACTGTTTTGGGGACACTTGACAGCATCTCCTTTACTTGATAGACCCAGGCTATCTACTTGGATGGGAAAAAGAATGTATAAAAGGTTTAGTCCTGCCACACCTTCTTAGCGTTTTCCAAATGACTACACACAGCTATAACAAAAAATATTAATATTCAAGGATTATTAATATGATTGGATGCTCCATTTCCCCGATTTTATGATGGGGGGGGGGGGGGGGGTACTGCAAATTTAGTAGTTCACCAAGCATAGGGAGGTTGTCTGCTGTATAATGCATACAACCAAGAGTCTATGGTTTTTGTCAATTTGTTGTTGTGGCCCAGCTAGCGGTCTTCCATGCTCATTAGCCGAAAGCCAATTATCAGTAAGCTATTAAAAAATTTATTTTTGATGAATAATCATAAATGTAGTGACAACAAAGGATTTGGCCTTTTGCTACATGACCGTTTAACCACTTTGCATCAAAGTATAGTGACACCCTTTTAAATAGTTGGGTTCAGGCGTTTCCAATAAACGTTATTACAGCACATGTTATAATATAGCACGCTAAGATTTAAAACAAATGTTATTTTCTCTCTAAAGGTTACCAGGTTGTTCTTGGTTTTTGCCACATTTGGATCATCTGGCCCCAATTTGGTCTGGTAAATCTCTAATGCCCTCTGGTAATAGTATTCCACTTCCTCATATTTGCCTTGGTTCTGACACAGTAAGGCCAAGTTGTTCAGTTGTTTAGCAACGTCTGGGTGGTCCTTACCCAATACCTACACAGGAAAAAAAACAAAAAAAACAGATCATTCATCTACCAGAGTAATGCACCTTAATATAATGCTACAATAATCAAAAACAACACCGTGTCTAGAACACAAAGTTCACAAAATTATTCATGCCTATTTATCACAGCCGTGGTGACTGGGACACCAATCAGAAATTTGCCATTTGTGAAATGAACAAAGATCAAACAGAAGTTTTATCCCTGGCCCAGTTTTCAAAGTTTGGTTGGGCTTTAAAACCAAACAGAGCAAAGCCAAGGTCTTTGGAAAGGGTCCGCCTATACCCACCTTACCAGTGATCCCTCACCACTCCTTCCTCCATCCCAGCCAGAATTATAAAGAGTGGTGTCAGCAACTGGTGGGAGTGGCTACAACACTTCTCCAGTCATGCGATAGGAATTTGGCTACTAAAACGGATTAATGTCATAGGTTAGGAGGTCACATACTCCTCCATACCCAGAAGTGCCAGGTGTTGACTACAGCTGTGGCCAAAAGTTTTGAGATCGACAGTTAGCATAACAGACTGAAAGCTTTAAAAAGACGTTTGTGCTCGAAATCATTGTCCTTCCTCTGTTAACCATGGTTACCTGCAAGGAAACACTGGCAGCCATTATTGCTTTGCAAAAAAGGGATTCACAGGCAATGATTTTGCCGCTACTAAGATTGCATCTAAATCAAACATTTAGTGGACCATCAAGAACTTCAAGGAGAGGGGTTCTTGGTTATGAAGAAGGCTTCAGGGCACCCAGGAAAGTCCAGTAAGCACCAGGACCGTCTCACAGTTGATTGAGCTGCAGGATCGGCGCACCGCCAGTGCAGAGCTTGCTCAGGAATGGCAGCAGGCAGGTGTGAGTGCATCTGTACCCAAAGTGAAGCAAAAACTTTTTAAAGATGGCCTGGTGTCAAGAAGGGCAGCAAAGAAGCCGCTTCTTTCCAGGAAAAACATCAGGGACAGACTGATATTCTGCAAAAGGTACAGGGATTGGACTGTTTGGGGCTGGGGTAAAGTCATTTTCTCTCATGAATCCCCATCCTGATTGTTTGGGGCATCCCAAAAAAAAAAAAAACTTGTCCAGAGAAGAAAAGGTGAGTGCTGCCATCAGTCCCGTGTTATGCCAACAGTAAAGCATCCCGAGACCATTCATGTGTGGGGTTGCTTCTCAGCCAAGGAAGTAGGCTCACTCACAATTCTGCCCAAGAACATAGCCATGAATAAAGAATGGTACAAAAACATCCACCGAGAGCAACTTCTTCCAACCATCCAACAGTTTGGTGACGAACAATGCCTTTTCAAGCATGATGGAGCACCTTGCCATAGTGCAAAAGTGATAACTAAGCAGCTTGGGGAACAAAACCTCAACATTTTGGGTCCATGGCCAGGAAACTCCCCAGACCTTAATCCCATTGAGAACTTGTGGTCAATCCTCAAGAGGTGTGAGAACAAAAAGAAGAAAGCCCACATTTTCTGACAAACTCCAAGCATTGATTATGCAAGAATGGGCTGCCATCAGGATGTGGCCCAAAAGTTAACTGACAGCATGTATGGGTGAATTGCAGAGAAGGGTCAAAACAGCAAATATTGACTCTGCATAAACAATGCAATTGTCAATAAAAGCCTTATGAAATGCTTGTAATTATACTTCAAGTGGTTGTTAACCCATTTATATAATGTTATATAAGCCCTCAGTCCTAATAACAAGTGCTCCTGTCTGTGTGCTTTTTTTTAAAATGCCTCCTTTACCCAATTTCACAGCGGTTGCTCGCTCGCTCTTATGCCCAGCTGACAGATGCAGTGGGCGGGGCAGAGATTCCCCCGCTGACGTCAGCCAGGACGCGAGGCGTAGAGGAGAGAGCAAGCCGGCCGGTCACGTAATCATGGGGAACCGCTGTGAAAAATCGGTAAAGGAGGCATTTTTTTTTAATAAAGCACACAGACAGGAGCACTTGTTATCAGGACATAGAGGGGCTTATATAAAAATTTAACAGTTATGAGAGCAGAGGGGGCGGGCTCTGATACAGGGGCAGACAGGCAGGGCGGGGTGGAGGACAGGAGAGCTGCGGGTGACAAAGGCACGTAAACTGACCATGGTATCAGGGCTCAGAAGCCATGATCGACCGTGGTCAGTTTACATAGGGGAGGGCAAAAACTGGCAGGATTAGCCAGGTATTACAGGTGGCCAAATGACATGACACAGCACAAGTACTATGCTGTATAAAATGCTTTTTTCTTCTTTTTTTTTTTTTTTGGGAAGGTTAGCACTTTCAGTATACTATAGTGAACATCTGACAAAAAGGATCTAAGAACAATGAAGCAGCACAATGTAAAAATTTATATTTGTGGCATCCTCTAAACTTTCGGCCATAGCTGTAGGAAAGAAAGAAAAGGAAGCACTAGTAAGGGAACTCATAAAAGTGTAGCAGTGTTGGAGAGGGGCTTTTCTGAGCCCTGCATGGCAAGGTGACACGCTCTCCAAGTGAAATGTTGATAAAAAATGCAAAAGAAGTTAAAAGATAATTAAATATCATTGATGTTACTTAGAAGCTTAAAGTGAATATTAAATACACAATAATTATTTGAAGAAGTCATTATTACATTCTTTCAACAAAGCAATAGAATGGACTCTTTCTGGCACTTGTACATATGGAATGTGTGCAAGCTGCCTCCTATTGCTGCTAGCCAGTATTCTATGATCAGTTGCTTAGCAGTTCATTAGCTTACCTTTTCCCGAATCTCCAGGGCCCTCTTACATAATGGTTCTGCTTCTTTGTACTTCCCCCTCTTCCCATAGAGCACAGCTAGGTTATTGAGAGTGGCTGCAACCTGTAGAGGATAATGCACAGATTAATATCCACAGGCTTCGACCATTACATTACCAGAACACCAAAGAACGAATTGACTCAAAGGATCAGCGCTGATTGAAAGAAAATGGATTCAGACTGAGAAGAAAGAAGATAGACTGATATCTGCAGAAAGCATAAAGAAGGACTGTCTGCTACTTTGAAAGGATGCAGGTTAGGCAGAAAATCTGTCACATATCTATAAAGGCGCAACAACAACAACTAGAAGGCATATTCATAAAATAACTGACCATAGAGTGCTGTAGTGATTACAGTAAAGTCATCAAGACAATTAAAGCCCAACTCCAAGATAAACCCCCCCCCCCCCCCCTTTCATTTCTCCCCACTGGAGGAACCCTAATCATGTTTTCATGCTTTTGTTTTCTATATACTTAACTTTTCCAGAGGTCTTCAGTAGGGTTGTACCGATACCAGCCCTCCCCCACTGATCCTTTCACTTTAGGCAAAGTGACAGTGTTCGCAATCAGCCTATCCAAACTACTCCCAAGATTTCATGCTTACCCAGCCACTGTCTTTCTGCCTACTCATTGCAGAATTCCAGCTTGTCTAAGCTCCAATGTTGGAATTTAGGACAAGGGGATGATGACGACACAGGTCCATCAGCAGGAGCTTGATGGGTCACTCATACCTGAGCACCGTCACATGCAAGAGGTCATGTGCTCCCTCATACCTTGAAGCCTAGCTCCTTTAGTGAGGGATCTGGGGTGGTGTGGCTCGGCAAGAATAACAGCCCGAGTGGAAGGATGATCTGCAGTCACTGTCACTCCATGAATTGGCAAAGTGACAGCGCCTCTATAAAATGTCACAAATGCTACTGGGTTTGACAAAAGTGGTTGCAAAGGCTTTTTTTTTTCTATTAAAAAATAAGTTACTTACCTGATCTGTGTGTGGCTACTTAGCTCCTCTTCTGAAATCCCCTCCCAGCAGTGTCGGCTCCTCCTTCCCAGTGGGAAACCATGTACTGAGGGGGCACCAATGCACACGCTCTCCTGAGCTGGGCTGTGTGTGTCTTTAGACACACAACACTGCTCAATCACACCCCCTGCTATCTCTTCACAGGATTTGAAAGAGCTGCATGAACCACCGGTTCCCACTGCTCCAAGTCTCTGAGACCAGGAAGAGGGAGCAGAGCTGCTGCAGTCGGGCACATCGCTGGATCGAGTGAGGTAAGTAAGTGTCTAGGATTAGGGGGAGCAGGTATTGAATTTTTTTTTTTTTTGTAAACGAATTGGGAAAAAAAAAAAAAATAACACATTGGAGGAGGCCCCCCCAAAGAATTAAAAGTCAGCAGGTACAAATACTGTAGCTGCTGACTTTTACTAGAAGGACACTTACTGTACCCTGTTCAAGAAACCAGCAATGTCGGCACGTGAGCCGATTCTTCAATTGGCTTTGGGTGCAGGCGCTGGCATCTTCATTAAGGGAAACCAGCAGCGAAGCCTTCAGACTTCACAGTCAGTTTCTTACTGTGCATGTGCTTTCCGAATGGTCCCGCTGTCTTCTGGGACCTCTGTGTCCCCCAAAAGGCAGCAGAGGGAAGGAGGAGAGGCCGGACATACTCAAAGATCGCAGTGGCAATCCTACCCAAAAGTAGGTGTGGGTACCTGTCAAAACCAGGTACCCACTTCCCCCAAAAAGTGCCAACCGTGGCAGTGGAGGGTGTGAACAAGTGGAGCTTCCCCTTTAGGGTAAACACTTTGAGTTTATAACCACTTTAAGGTTGGGTTCACACCTATGCAAATTAGATGTAGGGTTTCCCCGCATCCAATTTGCATAGTAGGAGATTGGAGCCGGTACACATCTCCACAGCGGCTCCTGTGGTCGTCTTTTGGTCCATTTCAGGTCCAAATTCAGCCAAAAATGCAGGACTAGAAACGGTGAATGGAGACGCACAGGACGCATGCGGCTTAGATGTGAACCCAGCCTCAAGGTCATCATACAATCCAATCATACAATCTTTTTAAAATCAACTTTAGATTTATTTAAAACTACAGTATGTAAAATGAGGACCCAACGACCCAATCAATCTGTATTCAATCAGGCAGTTGTTAGGATAGCTACAGGAAATTGTACAATCAGATTGTAACATGGAGGTGAGTTTTAGATCCATGAACATTTTTAGCTCCCATTAAAATTGTACTAGTTTACGTATTTATTATTGCTACCAACTAGAATAATTGGCTTAGGCAGTCTTGTCAGCAATGGACAAAGAGCTTGGTACTTCTAATTAGCAATTAGACACTATTCGCCAAGGTAAATACATCTCACTGAACAGTCATAATCTGGAATTATTTTCAAGCCAGCAAGATAGACTGCTACACATAGAATTAATGTGTCATTTATTATGAGGGATCAGGTTATATCTACTAATTCTATATGATTTTTCAGTGAGAAATTTTCAAAGTTTGCACTATAATCATAAATTTAAAAAGGTAATCAAACTGCTAATTTAACTTTAAAAGCAACAAGTTCTGGTAAAGTAGCAGTTCCTCTAATCCACCTTTTCATAATCTCCCACTAACAAGTCCTTCTGCCACTTTAATGTAGTGTCTTGCGTTTACATCTGATATTGTAAGTGCATCTAAAAAGTAAAAACTTTTTTAAACTTCTGAATCAAGTGCTGCACCATTGCCGTCAGATACATCTGTAAATACCTGGTCCTTCCAGGTATGGAGGAGTGTATGATGACCTCCCAGGATGCAGTGTGCTTGGCCATTTCTTAACGTTGATCTTGCTTAAAGAGGTTGTAAAAGGTAAAAAAAAAAATCCCCTAAAAAGCTTCCTTTACCTAAGGCCCCTTTCACATTGGGACGTTTTTCATGCGGTACAGCGCTAAAAATAGCGCTGCTATACCGCATGAAAAATCATGCCCTGTACTCTTCAATGTGAAAGCCCGAAGGCTTTCACACTGAAGCGGCGCGCTAGCAGGAGCGCTCCAAAAGTCCTGCTAGCCGCTTCTTTACCGCGGTATAGGAGCGGTGTGTTCACCGCGCCTTCCCATTGAAATCAATGGGAAAGCGCGGTAATACCGCTGTAATACCGCGGTAATACCGCCGCAATGCGGGCGGTATTAACCCTTTTTCGGCCGCTAGCGGGGGTTAAAAACCTCACCGCTAGCGGCCGAATATCGCGGTAAAAACGATGGTATAGCCGCGCTACAAATAGCGCGGCTATACCGTCACCGCGGCTGACGCTTCAGTGTGAAGCCAGCCTTAGTGCAGTCCTCCTTCACTTACCTCATCCTTTGAAATTGCTTTTAAATGTCCTTATTTCTTCTGAGAAATCCTCACTTCCTGTTCTTCTGTCTAACTCCACACAGTAATGCATTTCTCCCTGGTGTGGAGTGTCATGCTCGCCCCCTCCCTTGAGGGGGGAGAGGGCAGGCAGGAGAGTCAGGACGCCCTCTAACACACAGCTTCTTTCTCTATCTGCAATGTAGAGAGCATCCTGACTCTGCTGCTCGCCCCCTCCACCCCACACCAGGGAGAAAGCCTTGCATTACTGTGTGGAGTTACAGGCAGAAGAACAGGAAGTGAGGATTTCTCAGAAGAAATAAGGACATTTAAAAGAAAAATTGAAGTATGAGGTAAGTGAAGGAGGACTGCACATAGGTAAAGGAAGCCATTTAGGAAAACAACTTTTTACCTTTACAACCCCTTTAAATGTATGGGTATTCCTGCATGACAATGACCCAAAACACACAGCCAAGGCAACAAAGGAGTGGCTCAAGAAGAAGCACATTAAGGCCCTGGAGCGGCCTAGTCGGTCTTCAGACCTTAACCCCATAGAAAATATGTCAAGGGAGCTGAAGGTTCGAGTTACCAAACGTCAGCCTCGAAACAGGCAATGACTTGGAGAGGATCTGCAAAAAGTAGTGGGACAAAATCCCTCCCGAGTGGTGTGCAAACCTGGTGGCCAACTGCAAGAAATGTCTGACCTCTGATTGCCAACAAAGGTTTTGCCACCAAGTACTAAGTCATGTTTTACAAAAAGGGTCAAATACTTTTTTCACTCATTAAAATGCAAATCAGTTTATAACTTTTTGGAAATGTGTTTTTCAGGATTTTTTTGCAGTTTTCCTCACTGTTAAAATAAACCTACCATTAAAATTATAGACGGATCATTTCTTTATAAGTGGGCAAACGTAAAAAAAAACAGCAGGTGATCAAATACATACTTTTTTCCCCCCTCACTGTATATCACCTAAGGCGTGTCACCTCACTGGGTATATGAAGGGGTTTACAGCCACAGAAACCTCATGGTTCCCTGGAGATTGATCTATTTCCTTGTTCTTATTTTATTTTTTCTTGTGAATTTCTCATCTCAAACTCCGTAAAAATATATAAAAAAATTATAATGAAATAAGCCACCAAAACATAATTTAGGTCCAGAATGCAGATAAAAAAATCCTTTATATTTAGTCCCTACAGCAGTGGTCATCAACTCCTGTCCTCAGGGCCCACTAGCAGGCCAGGTTTTATGTATTACCTTGGAGAGATGCAGACTAGAATACTGCAATCACTGAGCAGCAAATGATATCACCGGTGATGGATTTCAGTTATGTTGCAAACCTGGCCTGTTAGTGGGCCCTGAGGACAGGGTTGATGACCACTGCCCTAGAGGATGAAGCTGGTGGTGTTGGGGAACTGCTACTTTAACATACATGTGTGCATCTACAACATATAAGGTCTGATTGGTTATTGATGTTCTCAGTGCTACAGAGTCATACCTGCTACATCTAGGCATCAGCCAATCTATAAGCATTCTCTCCTGTTGAGTTTAACATTAAGGTTAGTTAACACCAATTTAAGAAAGGGAACGTGTTAGGAGGAAAAACAAATCTGTAAGAACACAGTGAAAAAAAATTCATATACAGACCGCAGGGTGATCTTTTCCCAAAGTCTTTTCTCGGATGGCCAGGGCATCGTTTAATAGATTGGCAGCATCTTTGTATTTGTTCTGATCCCTGAAACAGAATTTATGGAAGAGGTTAATCCGATTTGTACTCCATTCATCCTTCCATTAAAACCAGGGCTTGGTTGAACATTAAGGGCTCTTTCACGCGGAGCGCATCCGCTCCGTTAGCCCGTTTGGCTCAGCGGGGATTCCCCTGTTAATCCCCGCTGAGCTGTCGGCGGACAGGGCCGTCCCCGCACACAGTGCAGAGACCGCCCTGTCTCTCCTCCGCTCTCCCCTATGGGGAATCGGATGAATACGGACCGTGTGTCCGTATTCATCCGATCCGTTCCGCCGGAAGAAAAATAGGGTTTTCTTCCGTCTGCAAAAGCGGACCTTTGCGGACGCGGATGGTTGCGGACGTTAGCGGATGCATCATCCACTAACGTCTGCAATCCCATAGGGATACATTACAAGTCCGTAAACGGACTTGTAATAAACGGACCGTTTGTCCGTGCGTGTGAAAGGGCCCTTAAGTGTATCAGTAGTTTATAAAAATAAAACGGTTTTATGCTCATAGTTTATCTTACAAAGTGACAAGGACATTTCTGTCAAGATCTCTACGTATTTTATGTACCTTGTACCTAAATATTAGCCCAAAAAATGAAGAATGCAGCCAGCACTGGCATATTACATTTTAGTTTTTGGGTTTAGGTATGCTTTAAAATGTAAAATATAATCAAGCAGGTGTTTAAAAAAAAAAAAAAAGGCAATAGAATCATCATTATGTGCATTCAGGCAGGCCCAGGCTGGAATTAAACACCTTAAAAGACTAGTAGCAGATTAACAGGTAGATCTGGTCTTTCTTTGGTTTATACAAAACTGAGACCTACCAACAGGTCTGCATTGTCCACAGCAACCAATTTCTCTAAAGTGCTTGAAAAGTGACAGCCGCCAATCTCCAAACTCCTCCCATTCTTGCTGTCTGTGCGCAAGAATATTTTTAGTCAAACTCTCCCCAGCTCCAAAAATAGAATAATCATATTTTCTTGGCCAGTGACATCAGACCAAAAAAAAAAAAAATGCTCCATGTGTTTGTCTGATGGAGGGATCTGCAGCTCTCACCACTTTAGATCCTTGTGTACATAAGACTTGTCACAGAACTACATTTCCATGGTCCTTCAGCCTGCACATAGCTTGTATGGACGAGCTCAGACCAGTCCCAGGGGGCATTATAAAGCCAGGTATACACTGGCCAAATTTCGGGAGACATTTGCCGGTAAAAAAAAAAAAAAGCCTGACATCGTCTGGTTTCCTTCCACACCCCAAAGACATGCTGGTAGGTTAATTGGATACAGTCTAAATTGGCCCCAGTATGAATTGAGTTAGGGACCTGCAATTGTAAGCTCCTTGAGGGCAGGGACTGATGTGAATGTACAATAAATTAAATTGCACACAAACATTTTTATTATAAAAAATATATATATATATATATATATATATATATATATATATATATATATATATATATATATATATATATATATATATATATATATATATATATATATATATATATATATATATATATATATATATATATATACACATATACACATATACACACACACACACACACACACACACACACACACACACACACATATACTCGTGTGTAAAGCACTGCATAGATTGATGTTATACAAGTACCTGAAATAAATAAAATGTTAATGAATATAAATACTATTTTATTTTAAATAATATTTTTCTTTTAAATGTCCTTATTTCTTCTGGCTTTACAACCACTTTAAGTCACATGACATGGGGGGGAAAAAAAATAAAAAAATAATCACATTGTTTTCGGAGGGGTCTATTCACATCATCACAACTCACTCAGCATTGAGCGATTTTGGAAAATATTTCTGTACTTCTTCAGTGCGATTCAAGTGTGATTTTGGCCCCACTGAATATACAACCTTATCAAAATTGCATCCAAGAAGCAGTACATAATTGCACTGAAAGCCAGGTCAAAATGGTATCTCAGCAATGTGAACCTAGTCTTAGACAGGAACTAATTAACCTACCAGCACATTTTTGGAATGAGAGAAAAGCAGAGAGATGATTCAAAAGTCATAGATATACTATCCGGTTTGGGATTACAATTAAGGACCTCAATGCAGGCATGCCAACCACTGAGAAGCTCTATTGGACCCCTTCAGGCAAGGGGCAAAATACTTAACCTTTGTGTAACCCAAATCTGCTGTTTTGTTAGGGAAAAAAAAAAAAAAAAAATCTGTATTAGTAAAACAAAGCTTTATTTTACCATATAGACATGTAACTCACCTGTACACCAGAGCCAGTATATTGAGCATTGTAGCGACATCAGGGTGATCATGGCCTGAGGTCTTCTCCAGGTCTTCCAGGGCTTGCTTGCAGAGAGGTACGGCCACCTCGTATCTCCCTTGGGATGCATACTGAATCACAAGATTGTGAAGAGTTCTTAACCGTGCAGGGATCTCATAGCCTCCTTGCTGTGCGGCAGCTGCTGCGCTGCTGTGCTGTTGTTGTACTACAGGAAAGGGCACACAATTCAGATTTAGTGATGTTTGCTGTTGGAAAAGTGCTAATGGTTAAATCAGCCATGGTCTCATTACTTTGGGAGTCCCAGATTCTGATTCTGCCTGCATAAAGTCTTTCCCTTCTTACTGCAGAACGACCCTCTATGCTCTTGATGGTCTTCCCAATCAAACAATGAAAAAGCAAACAAGAAAATGATGGCAGCACTTCCAAGGGACCAGGACACGGCTTGATCTCCTGGAAGTTCGGCCCCCTCCTCCTTCCTCCGCCGCTGGGCCCATCAGAAAGCGCAGGACGCTTCGCACATGTACAGCAGGGAACCAGGCATGCTGCCAAAAGGCTTCACTGCCGGGTTCCCTTACCTGGAATGGCAGAGGCTGCACACGACAGTCGATCCGAAGATCGGCTGGGGTGCCAACATTGCGGGCTCCCTGGACAGGTAAGTGTCCATATAGTAAAAGTCAGCAGCTGCAGTATTTGTAGCTGCTGACTTAATGTTTTTCCCCATAGCGGAACTCTGCTTTAATACCCTGCCTGGCTATGTCTGGTCTTGGCGATTTATGTGCGTTGTTTTTCCAAGTCTTTTTTAGACACTGGCTTCTGTTAGCCACAGGGGTACATTCAGGGATGTCATGTGTTACCAACGATACAGTCTATTACTATGCCCCTCCACTTCCTTTGTAAATACTGAGAAGAATGCATTTAGTACAGTCAGTTGCCGCCTTCTTCTCAGTAGTAACCAACTTCCCCTCATGATCCTTTATTTGTCTAATAGGCTCGGACTTCACTTTCTTACTATTAAAAAAAAATATATAAAATTGAAAAAAAAAAAAATAATTCACTCTCCTCTACTATGTCTCTCATGGTATTTATGTTTTTATTCCTTGTAGTGTTAGAATGCAGACAGTGACCCTTTTTATATATATATTTTTAAACCATTTATTTCCTCTTTTAAATGCTTGTTTAACCACCCAGGTTTAACCTTAGTCTTCTTATAGTTGTTGACCATTGGAATGCATTGGCTAACACCTTTATTTAATATGTTCTTAAAGCATTTCCATTTTTCATAGTCATAGTGTTCAAAGTTTCTAGAATGTAATCCCATTTCATATCTAGTCTTATTGCGTGAAGTTTAGAAAAGTAATAGAATAGCAAATTGCTGCATTTGTTGCAGGAAGAAGTAGGAATCATTAACACACTTACTTCCAGGTCCTTGGTCGTCGTCATCATTAGGGAAGAGGTCATCAAGAGGCTCCTTAGATGAATCACTGTCCTTATCATCCTGAAAAATAGAGATACTATGAATTCCACCACAGTCATATCCAACATCTCTCCTCATTATCACACATACAAAGTACCCAATGTATAAATATTCAAGATACACAACAAAGCCAATGATTGCACACTCAATGGCGTGTCCCCATAAGACAGCACTGGGGCCTGGTGACCGAGCTATTCAGGGTGTCACATGCTGCTCAAACTGTCAAGCTTTTTTTCAGAATGGCAGTAAAGGCAGGTATAGCCACCAAATGGATACCAAAAAACTGAGTGGGGTTGTGAATATAGAAATTAAAGCATATACATTTAAAAAAAAAGCTGCAGGGAGGAAAAGGGCCCCTTATAATGACCACGGCAGGTGGAGAGGACCTAGGAACTCAAGGGCATAGATGTCATTACTACATTCTCCGAATTTACCTTCCCCAGCATCTACTCTAAACTGAAATGGCAGTTTTAGTTGGATTAACACTTTTAGCCCCCTTTCACACTTGTACGACTTAAAAGTACCGCGATTTCGCGGGCGCGATTTTGCCGCGATTTCGCGGCCGCGATTTTGCCGCGATTCGCGGCCGCGATTTCAATGAATGCCTGTGTAAGTGGCATCAAAAATCGGACCAAAGTAGTGCAAGGACTACTTTGAAGTAGGCACAACTTAAAGTCGTGCCAGTATGAATGGTAGTCATTGAAAATAATGGAGAATGACTTGTCATACGATTTTGCAGTCCAAAATCGTGGGACAAGTCGTATAAGTGTGAAAGGGGACTAAACCAGGGGACTCGAATTGGCGGCACTCCAGCTGTTGCAAAACTACAAGTCCCATGAGACATGACAGTTACAAGCATGACTCCCACAGGCAGAGGAGATATGATGGGACTTGTAGTTTTGCAACAGCTGGAGGGCCACTAGTTTGAGACCCCTGCTTTAAACTCTCTTCCATCATAGAAGATACAGAAGTGTAATGACCATGCTCAAAAACTCACTCAATGTCAATGGAAGGACTTCTGTCTTGCCCTGAGAAATATAGGAATCCTTTAATAGCATTGTGTCAGGGAGCCATGAAGAGGCTGCTTCTTGACAAATGGGCTACCAGAAAGGTGGGCAACATTGCCTCCTATACATAAAACAGGACCAAGCACTGAAGTCAATTTAGGGCAGCGCATTCACTTAAAGCGGAGTTCCGGCCACAATTTCACTTTTTAAATATAAATACCCCTGTAATACACAAGCTTAATGTATTCTAGTAAAGTTAGTCTGTAAACTAAGGTCCGTTTTGTTAGGTTGTTACAGCATTTAGACACTTTATAAAATAGAAATTGACTGGGGGCATCTTAAGTGTAGGCATCATGAAGCCAGACTGTATGACTTCCTGGATTTCAGCCTTGCAGATCTTGCACATGCTCAGTGCTGCACAAGCAGTGTCAGATCAGGTTTCAGCACCTGTGCTGTCCAAGTCACATGATTCTTTGAGACTGGGGAGTGCACAGACTCCTGGAAAGTTACACCCACTACATTCCCAGGAGTCTGTGCGGTGTAGGTTATGAAGCTTAAGCACCTAGGTGCAGGAAGAGGGAAGATTAACTATTCTGCCTAGCAACAAAAAATGTCATAAAGGACTAATGACATTTTTTTAAAACTACTGATGTAATGTTATATTTATGGGTGGAACTCCACTTTAAATTGAAGAAAAAGCTGCACCCACCACCACATATTTGTATTTTATTTTTTAATTGCAACACAGCAACCCTATGCGTTGCAGCATGTTGCGCTGCATTATTTAACATTGCAACATGCTGCACTGCATAAAATGCAACCTGCTCTACCCCCCCCCCCCTCCCAAGGGCAAACCAATGCAGTGGGTTGGTGTAAAATGAAGCAATTGGACGTAGAGCAAATGGCCTTGTCTGTGTGTTAAGCAGCACTGCCCAAGACAGCCCACCAGGACTGGTGTGAACGAGTAAATACTAAATAAAAAAAGCTTTGCTAATATTTTAATCAAAACATATAAAACCTTATTATATAGTGCAATAAAACCATGCATCCTGTGTCTAGCCATCCATCCTGTAAAGTCAATTAGCTTAAATTAGAAGCCATTTGCCAAGCTATAAATAAAAGCATTGTATAGATACATGCGATTTCCTTCATTAAATTTGCTGTAAATGTTTCATGGTATTTACAGCCAGGATGACAGTTTCCTTTCTAGGAAAGGGAGTGGACACAATTCACAGATTCTATACAATCCATCTCTGGGGAGGTGAAATCCTCAAACATACAGACACAAATCTATACAATTGGAGGATAGGAAATGCAACGTGCAGGGTGTGACACAAAGCATATACTCAGATCTGCAATAATCACTTATCTAGCGGAGATTTAAAAAAAAGCCTGTCCGGAAAGAAACAAGGGAGCCATCACTGACGACTTTTTTTTTGTTATATACACACACAAAAGTATAGGCTTCCATGGGTGCCAACCTTACCTAATAAGTCATCACTGAGACAATGCGTGCATGAGTACAAGCTTCACTGGCTACATGCTTGGAACGTTCAGGGACTCCCCAAACCATAAAGCCAGAATCAGGTTGACAGCCTGGAGCCAATATCCAAATTATGGGTACCTTTAAAACAATTTCACTAGAGGTGCCTGTGCCATTGTATAGAGCTCAGCAGCATGCTTTTTTTTACATGTCAACAGCTCCAAAAACATGCATGTTTCAAATGACCTTCAGGCATAAAAATCATGCACCAATTACAAAAATCAGTACAGGCCACCAAAATGGATATATTAGGCATTGATGAATCCTGGACAAACCCGCCTCATGCTTTTTATGACTTAAATACTTTAAAGTTCACATTTAGTGACATGTACATGTAAGGCACGTATTTAATGTGTAACATGTTACCATTAAGCACCCCCCATTGCTGCCTGTGATAGCAGACAGAGGATCCTTTCCCCGCATCTGCTGTCACATTTTAAGCCGCATCATTCCTTTACAGGAATAAGTAAATGAATAAACTACAAGTCCAATCCTCCACCATGGATGACAGCTTGTAGTCCTCAATGGACTTAGTGTTGACGAGAGCCCTTGTTGTAGTCCACTCACTCTTCTTCCATCTTTAGAACTTAAAGCCTATATATAGATTATTGGAAAAAAGCTAGAAAGAGTGTGCAGGAGGCCAACACTGAACACACAATACACTGAGTGCAGGTGAAATACTCTGCAGGCTCCTGAGAAAAAAAACTGCAAAAACATGTACAATTGCATATTTTTTCAAAAGGTGAACTTGGCCTTTAACAGGGAGATCTCCCCAACATGTACCCTGTCCACCTGGAAGTTTTTGGTAATTCCACCCACTTGTGCGTTACAGCTTCTTCTGTAACATTTTACATACTGACAAATTAATATATATATATATATATATATATAACAGTGGGGCAGTAAGGCAGACCTGGGAAGTCAACACATCTGAGCCAACCAAAAGGAGGAAGAAATTGTCAGGCGATTTCACTTTCCAGGAAAATGTCAGTTTGGGTCCCTGCATGCGTCAGGGTCCCCATCAGAGTCCAACCTTGCCTTACATACTTGAGGGAAAGCCGGAAAAGTGCAGGTGGCATGTTTGTTCCACTATATTATTGGCTCAAGTTTTATGGGATTTCTTTGCTCGGTTTTATTGAAGCTTTGTTGTTCTGAACCATGTCATGCCGATTACAAAAAAGCTTCAAGTAAAAAACGTATTCATTTAAATTGTATGCATTTAATGCCCTGGGAACATTTGTTAAATATATAATGTGGCCCTCATACTGAAAAGTTTGAAGACCTTTATCTTAAGAACAAGCTGTACTGCTTAATTGCAGTGGAGGTAAGGAACCTGGCTATGCTGACCGGCAAGTACAGTAAAACCTTGGTTTTAGTGTAGTTTAATTTTAAGAGAGTTTTGCAAGACAAGCAAAATTTTAATTCAAAACGACTTGATATACAAGCGATGTCTTGATATACAAGTATCGTCATGTCACAACAGAGTAAAAGAGAAGCAAGGCGCCTCCAAGTGTAGTAATATGGTTACATTTAATGAAGGTACAACATTTAGCAACTCACATGGCTGATGATTAAAATAGGCACATCCAAGAATGCAGGCATCCGGGGTAAAGGTGTCCACAAAGACCATCCGCCGCACCGCCATTGATGTCATCCCTTCCACGCTGCGCTCCACAAGCATTTCAAGCCACGCTTTCAGATCGCTCTACTGCAGGGTAGTTCTTCCTGGTCACAATTGCAGACTGACAGCAGTGAGAGGCGGCAATGCGGAGGACGGTTTATGTGGACAGCTTTACCCCGGATGCCTCCATACTTGGATGTGCCTCTTTTAATCATCAACCATGCGAGTTGCTAAAGGTTTTACCTTCATTAAATATAACCATATTACACTTAGAGGCGCCTCTCTTCTCTTTTATACTCTGTAGCTCCTGCTGGATTTTCCTTCTAATCCTCTTGTGGAGGCTTCCATTTGCAGATGGACATTTTATGGTTACACAACCTGGTCACATTGCTATAATCTTTTAAATTGACTATTAACTGAAGGACTTATGAATTAATGATTGTGGAACGAATCATTTGAGTTTCCATTATTTCTTATGGAAAAATGTGCTTTGATAAAAGAGTGCTTTGGATTACAAGCATGTTTCGGGAATGAATTATGCTCGCAAGCCAAGTTTTTACTGTATATCTAAAATCCCCAGACTGACTGAACAGATTTAGAAATCTTTTGGTTGCAGAAAGATCAAAATATGTGTATTTTAACAGTATATTTGTACATATTCCTCAGACTACCGACTTCGAGACAGCTGAGGCTGCCTGTACTGGGCCTATGGCAACTAGTTATTGTAAAAAAAAGAGAAAATAAAAAAAAAATCCATATATAAAACTTGCACAGCATTCTTAGGAAAATCCTGACTTTAGTCAGAATGGAAAAGAAAAAAGCCACACACCGATGGAGAAATGTCATCATCGTATTTTTTCAGCTGATTCATAAACTCTAGATGTTTCTTCTCCTCCTCCAGTTGGGCCACAGACTGTTCACTCCTTTGCAGTTTCTGCTGTGTGTTGGCAAGCTCATCCCTCAACCACTGGTTCTCCTGGCACAGCCTCCTCACTTGAGCCCTCAGCTTCTGCTTCTCCGACTCCACGGCATTCAAGTGGTTCGATAAGGCCATCATAACCTACAAGAAAAATACAAATCACAATTGTGTTTTCTCCCTTTCAGGCGCCATGGCGTTCCTATGAGCGGGCCTCATTTACACTTGCTTCATAATGTGCCATTTGACCAGCGTTTTTTAGCACTCTAAAAACCAATACAATCACCATAAAAAAATAAAAAAAATGGCTAACTGGCAATTCTGTGCACAGGCGAGTTTGGCTTCTGTGGTCCCCATGTTGCTTTCATCATGCTTTTCTGCATCTTACAACCCCAAAAGTTATTTATGGCCTCATTTAGACTTGCTTTGCTGTCTGAAGTGAAATTCACATTTTGATCACTTTTCTTACAGGGACCAGAGTAATATTTTACGTGCTATATTAAGACCTTCAGATGACAATACATGGGCAGACATACTTCACTGGCTTTACGTGACTTAATGATAAAATAAATAAAAAAAAGGAAAAAACCCCATAAAGATCACAGCCATGATGGGGGGTACTACTGTGGGACAAATGTGCTACTGAGCCCAAGGGGTACTACTCAGCCAGGAAACGACTGAGCTATAAAAAAAAAAAAAAAAAAGAAGAACACCATCAGATACCACCTCAACACCTGACCATGCTTCAAATCGAATGGCTTCCTCGTCATCATTTCCACTTAAAGCGGTGGTTCACCCTAAAAAACAAGTTTCTAGCATGCCATTCAGCATACTAGCGCGAGCTACAGTATGCCTTTATTTATTTTTTTGGCGCCGTACTCACAGTTTAATCGCGTAGTAAAGTTTCAGACTCCCCGCGGGGAATGGGCGTTCCTATGCAGAGGGAACGTGATTGACGGCCGGCTATGGCGCGTCACGCTTTCCGAAAATAGCCGGAGTAGGACTAGGCTGTTCACGGCGCTATACGGCACCTGCGCACAGACATCGGAGCTGACTGCGCAGGCGCCGTGAAGAGCAAAGTCCTATTTCGGCTATTTTCGGGAAGCGTGACGTGCCACAGCCGGCCGTCAATCACGTTCCCTCTGCATAGGAACGCCCATTCCCTGCGGGTAGTCTGAAACTTTACTACGCTATTAAACTGCGAGTACGGCGCCAAAAAAAATATAAAGGCATACTGTAGCTTGCGCTAGTATGCTGAATGGCATGCTAGAAAAAAAAAAAAACATTTTACGGTGAACCCCCGCTTTAAGAACGAGAGGAACCTTTTCCTTTAGACCCCTTTCACACTGAGGGCATTTTGCAGGCACTATAGCGTTAAAAATAGCACCTGCAATCCGCCCTTAAACTGCTTGGTTCACAATTCTCCCAACACAGTGGGCTCATATCTTGTCACCACATGAAAAAATTTCAGAGGTAAGCAAAAAAAAAATTTAAATATGTTTTTCTTTTAAATATAAATTTTTGAACAACCATCCAGCAGGAATAGCCATGCAGATTTTTTGTTTTATGGCTGCAAAGAATGGAAATGTTTAGTTCTGCTTTAAGTCCCCATTTGCATGAAGCACATCACATTCTTTGAGCATGGAGACAGTCCAGCTATACAGTAAAAAAAAGCAGTAAAATGCAAAGAAATTAACAATTCTGTACAGCAATAGGCACATGAAGATAGGTCAGCACAAACTGAACTCCAATCTCCAGGATGATTAAGAGTAAGAAATATTAACATATAGCAAAGTAAGAACGTTGACTGGAGGTGCCCTATAGAGGCGGCATGCTACTAGGCTCTTCCTGCAGCCTCAAGGGCATCCTAATCATGCAAACAATTGCACAATCTACATCACTTTACAGCTCACCAATATCTCAACAGTCAAAACTGGAACCATTTGTGAAGATCATGGATTTATTTTCAGTAGGTAGCGAGGGGGTTACATTCTTACTGCCAAAGGCCACACTAAACCCAAAACATGTCCCATCAATAGTTTATTAGCAGTACCTGGGCTTCGCTGAGACCCAGCTCCAGCATTTCCAAAGACTTTCGGATCATGATGGACTTCTCTTCCACCAAGTTACTCTCGTCATCTTTCTTCAGACACTTCAAGGTCTCCAGGAGACTCTGCAGGATGGAGTTGTGCTCATTCTTCAAGGCCTCCAGGCCTTGGATCACCTGTTTGGTCTTTGAAATGATCTCATCCTGTGAGAGTTTCTCCAACTTATCTTCCTTCAGAAACACCATCGTGGACATGTTGTCATACATTCTGTAAGGAAAAGCACAATGGAAATTATTATACACATAAGAACACAGACGTATACAAAGATAGATATACAAAGGTATACAAAGAATCTGGTCTTTGGTAGGAGGCGGCAAGGGCAGCAGCACATTTAATAAACTGAAATTGGGAATCGTACCCAACAATTTTAAGTACCTTGCACCACAAAGACATAAATGGGCCTCTACTGTTGGGGCATGGAAGGTTTTGGAAGATAATTACAACACCTCTAGGTTGAGAACCACTGTTCTTACAAAACACAATACATAGTAGACGCTAGGACCTACCTATACAGCCCATCAGTAAAAGCAAATGCAGGAAAGACTTTAAAAAAGATGGGGAATGTGTCGTGATAAAAACTGTTATTCTGAGAAAACTAGTGTATTTTAGGAACAAACGCATACAGTGCATCTGGAAAGTATTCACAAAGAAGCAAAGATCTCAAACCGACGCCCTCACATTGTCATTATGGGGAATTGTTTGTAGAACTTTGAGGAAAATAATGAATTTAATCCATTTTGGAATGAGGTTGCAACATAACAAAATGTGGAAAAATTAAGAGCTGTGAATACTTTCCGGATGCACTGTATTGTTTTGTTATAAATTAGAACTATGGGCAAAAACTTGCACTGTTTAGGGGATGTTCACTGTATTAGCATGTGCCGACGTCATCGGCACATGCGCACTGAAGAAACGGCTCACTCGTGCCATTTTTTCAGCTGCTGTGCCGTTACCGGCAGCTCCCGTGCACATGTGCGGGAGTGACGTCCCCGCGGCTCCAGCTCTGCCGGAGCCCACGAAAGCCGCAAATAACAGACATGTTGCCAGCCCCCCCCACAGTGTGCAGTGGAACCAGAGTAAGCCATTTTAGCAAAGGAGAGGAGCCTGTACAACTGTGCAGGACTGAAGGGTGAGGCTGGAGTTCAGCTTTAAGAATAAACTACAAAGAAAGCAAAGTCTTCATAAATGATGTGGAAACATGGCTGCACCCACATATATAATTACAAAGTATACATTGAAACTATTTTTTTAATTTAAAACAATATCACGTACTTAAAAGATTACACTAAGCTGCGCATATTAACACTCAAACCCAGATTTATTTTATTAAACAGTGTATTTTGCAATAGGAAAGCTTAAATACGGAAGTGGGTGGTTTCAGTCACGCAGAAAACAAACCTGAAGTAATGACAACCATCTGTCCCAGACAAGAAACTTCCTGAAGTTTGCATTTTCCAAATTCTCTGTAGTAACCGTTACATTTATCAGTCACTAAATTATGTTTTCCGATAGATACACCCTTTAAAATGTCTGCCTAGACGTCTAAGGCCTGCTTCACACAAGTGGTTTTAATGCAGCATGTAGAAAAAATTGAATAGAGATAGAGATAGAGATAGAGATAGAGATAGAGATAGAGATAGAGATAGAGATAGAGATAGAGATAGAGATAGAGATAGAGATAGAGATAGAGATAGAGATAGAGATAGAGATAGAGATAGAGATAGAGATAGAGATAGAGATAGAGATAGAGATAGAGATAGAGATAGAGATAGAGATAGAGATAGAGATAGAGATAGAGATAGAGATAGAGATAGAGATAGAGATAGAGATAGAGATAGAGATATATATAAATCAGGCATACATTTCCCATTAACTTTGAATGTGATATGTAAATAGACAAGGCCCTATCCCTACAAATCCCTGAAAAAACTGCATTCATCAACAGAATTGATGGACAGTTTAGATGCAGACCTGCATGTGACGGTACAATAAACCATACCTCGTACGGATAGGCAGTCTCTCACAGTCTCACCGTTTTTCGGACCACCCCACGCACATATACTGCGGCAGGGCTTGGTACGTGATCTGACACTTCTGAGTCTGGGGCGCGCATAGCCGGCGACCTGCTCTTGCTGTGACTGGACACAGCGGGAGCCAATCAGCGGGTTCCAGCGGACGCAATGTCCGCTGGGACCTGCTGATCGTTTGGGAGACAGACAGAAAGGTGGTCTACCTATGTAAACAAGGCAGACCGCTGTTCTGTGAGAGGGGAAGGTTACTGCTAAGCAGGAACATGGATCTTTACCCTTTCCCCAGTCAAAGACCCTCTCCCACAGTTAGTAAGCACTCCCAGGGAATAAATGTAACCCTTTGATCGCCCGATGGTAATCCCCTTCCCTGTCAGTGTCATTAGTACAGTGACAGTGCATATTTTTGGCACTGATCACTGTATTAGTGTCACCGATGCCCAAAAAGTGTACGTCAGGTGCCCAATTTGTCTGCCGCAATATCACAGTCCCGCTGTAAGTTGCCGATCGCCATTACTAGTTAAAAAAAAGGGAGAAGAATAAAAATATCCCATAGTTTGTAGACGCTATAACTTTTTTGCACACCAAACGCTTATTGGGATTTTTACCAAAAATATGTAGCAGAATACACATTGGCCCAAATTGATGAAATTCGGTTTTTCTTGGATATGTTTTATAGCAGAAAGAAAACGCTTTTTAAATTATAGTGCAAAAATAAAATAAAATGCAGAGGTGATCAAATACCATCAAAAGAAAGCCCAATTTGGGTACAGCGTCGTGCAATTGTCAGTTAAAGTAACGTAATGCCGCATCACAAAAAAATGGCCTGGTCAAGAAGGGGGGTAAATAGCTGAAATGATTAAAAGTAGTGCACCCTTCCAAACAGAATTCATCTGCTGGAAAAACATGACCACGGTGTCGCCTCCATGTTCACCAATGAACGACGTACCAAGATTTTAATCAGATGATATTTGATTTTCGACGCTTGGCAGATGGGTTTTAGAAAACATCTGTTCGTGAATTAAGGATGGCGCATACACCAGTCGAATCTGTGGCCAGGACCAGCAGTTTATTGCACCACTTTGTAGGGTTATTATCTCTCTGTTCACATCCTCCTCCACCTAATGAGCAGAAATACAAGCCGTGCCAACATCTACTCCAGAAATATTGTAAGAATGGCATCCATGGGTGATCTAGAGCTGAGCTCTCCATCTCACCAATATGAACACAATACTCTAAGCCGGGAATATGCAATTGGCGGACCTCCAGCTGTTGCAAAACTACAAGTCCCATCATGCCTCTGCCTCTGGGTGTCATGCTTGTGGCTGTCAGAGTCTGGCTATGCCTCATGGGACTTGTAGTTCTGCAGCAGCTGGAGGTCCACTAATTGCATATCCCTGCTCTAAGCCAATCAATAGCACAACATACACATATGGATACACATCACTGACCTACATTTACAGAGCTGAACACCCAATTAGGCATTTCTTTAAATGTCATTATCAGGGGTTGACAAATTTGCTTGGAATCTATGAGCCAGCTAAAAAAGTAAGGAGCCAGAAAACGCGCCCCGTCCCGACGAGCTTGCGCGCAGAAGCGAACACATACATGAGCAGCGCCCGCATATGTAAACGGTGTTCAAACCACACATGTGAGGTATCGCCGCGATTGGTAGAGCGAGAGCAATTATTCTAGCTCTAGACCTCCTCTGTAACTCAAAACATGCAACCTGTAAAAAAAATTAAATGTCGCGCCCCCCCCCCCCCATTCCTTACCACATTACTTGTAAAATGTGTCCAATACTGCAGTCATATGGTCACCACTCTGGCTACTGTCTCACATCCAGTACTGGCCAATGAGCAGATAGGGCTTGGAACCTAATTAAAGTGTAATATTCCCCTCTGGGTTATCCATGTACATTGCAGGGATTTTAACAAACTTTGTTGCAGATTCCTATCTTTTGTTACTCTGAAGAAATCAGTTTGTTCCTCTGTGCCAAATAAATCTAATGGGAGTGGTCTCATAATTATCAACCAGCTGCTGCACCTGCAGGGCTCCAATGAGGAAAGTGGCAGGGTCTGCATCCCTTTAGACGTAATTTCCCATAGGGAGCAACACCAAAAATCTTACTTGTATCCTAGTGCAGACTTATGGGAAAAATCAGTGAGCCAATCACACAAGCAGGAAATTAGGTTTCTGGGGGGGTGTTCTGTACAGAACACCTTCGGGTAGCCATATTGCATTTTACAGAAAATTAAAAAAGTAATTTTTAATAGCATTTAATTACAATAGGACTTGTGTCGCAATTGTATGTAATGTTTTATTATTTTTTCTTTTTCCATCCCCCCGCGAGATAATGGGGAAGAATTATTCTTATGGGTCTCGTTCGCCTGACTGGGGTGTCAGTAGCTGCCTTGTGCGTTCGGGAATGGAATATCCTAAACGGCATTAACCCCTTTCGTATTTGGGGTGCAGTTACACTGGTTATATCTACCAATGGTTGCCATGCTAGAATGTCATAGACAAGTGGCAAGATTATACTCTGGGTGGGGAATTAAAATCTTCACTACTACCAGAAACGAATGAAAAAAGTGCAAGGTGAGCACCGTCTAGGATAAAAGGACACTGGGTATCATTCAACTCAGAATTAAATGGCACTTATCCATTACAAGTAACTGTTGGATACAGCAGGGGGAACAGGTTACATTTACCATAAGCTTTCTTAGTGGCTATAATAAAAAAAAAAAAAAAAGAGCAAAGACTTTTCCCGCTTTACCACAGGTACAGCAACATATTCAAATGAATGGGCCGCTGTTCCCACGCAAACATGAGCCACATTGGGTGGAAGGAAGGGTTTAGATTTAAAAAGGGCTTTAAATTTCTTCTAAAGTGGAACTAAACCATTCAATGCTTTACAGACAAAGGAAGCTGCCATCTTAGTCTTTGACCTGCAGTTGCCATGGTGCTGCAAAGCGACCTGAAAAAGCCGCTGCTTTCACACTGAAGCAGTGCGTTAGCAAGACCGTAAAAAAAAAAAAAAATAAGTCCTGCTAGCCGCATCTTTGAGGCGCTGTGATGAACTCACCGCTCCTACAATGGGCAGCGCCGCTGAACCCCCGGCAACCCTTTTTCGGCCGCTAGCGGGGGGTTAAAAGTGCCCCGCTAGAGGCCAAATAGCGCCACTAAAAATAGCGGGGCTTTACCGCCAACGCCCCAGTGTGAAAGGGGTCTTACTGTTGCGATGACATAAAGGGAGTGAATTTCTTTGAAATTGTAGTGGAAATTTCAGTTACTACTTCATGCCCCGGCTTCCACTGAAATCTTAAAGAACCCGTCAAAACTTTAGACAGACCTTAGAGCAGGCAAATAATCGCACCAGCAGCTCCTGTGATCACATTGTCCAGAGTGACCCGGGAGATCTGCAACCTGGGGAGTTCCAATATGCAAACGGTGACAGATCCAACATTTTACTAATAAGGCTGAACAGCGGGATAAGAAGAATGGTAAAGAACCTTGGCATTCCCTGGACCAATTACAGAACATTGCTGAAGCTGGTGTATCTTAAATCCATATTAGGCTCTTGGGGAACCAGAAACCAATAGCTTATTACACTGTTCATATTTGATTTATCCTATAATTAACAAAGATTGATTCTGACAGACAGAGGTCAAGGGGAATGTGCCCAGGGGAACAGACTGAATGCTGAGAGACCGTCTGATATGGGGGAAAAAAAAGTGACAGCCACCTCTGTTACTGGAAAATAAAATGTGTCAACGTGTCCAATAATGTGCTGAGGCACTTGGATCTCTGAGCGGGAAAGAGCAAATCCAAGTAGGAGCGCTATACAGACAGAAGCATGTCATCCAACACATACAAAGCCCTACATGCGTGACATTCTATAGGTTCATTTCATAAAATTAGAATATCAAAAAGTACCCATATTTATTGGCATACAACACACACCTTACTTTTATGAGGGAAGTTTCGGGGGGGGGGGGGACCTTACATTTTAAATAAAGAACTGTAAAGCAACATAAGGGTCAGTGCCCATCAATGCAGCCTGATCAATGCCCATGCAGCATCAAAATTGCCCATCAATGCAGCTTGATCAATGCCCATCTGCAGCTTCACAATTGCCCATCAATGCCCATCTGCAGCCTCACCATTGCCATGAATGCAGCCTGATCAATGCCCATCTCGGGGGGGGGGAGATGATAGACAGAACTTCTAGCGAAAGACAGAACACTGGTCCAATGCCGGCCCGGAAGACGGGACTTCCTATTACAGAGGCCGATGAGTCAACAGGAGATTCTTAGTGCAGGGGCCTGCCTGATTCCATACATGAAAGTGTTTAGGTATGATGACCTCATATTATATGGCTTTTGTAAATCGACTTGTATAATGTATAGCAAGCCTTTAGGCATAGATTGTCTTCAACTGTCTTCTACAAACAATTACTTTCTATGCAATTGTGATAGGGACATTAAATGGTAAGATCCTTCAGGGGCAGGCACTGATCTAAACAGTTTTGTATTTTGCAAGCCACAGGTTATCTCGGTGCCAGATCAAGAAATCAAATTACCAATTAAACCAACGATCCGTACTTACGTCTCATGCCTTGATGAAGGGAAGCTGCTGGCAGATTCGTTTGCTGTAACCTATCCCAGAACATGCTCTGTATCACATTACAATGTTATGGTTTCCAGGCTCCTCTCATTCAATGACCCAAAACTGGCCTCCCACTAGCCGTCCACAGAGACCTTTGTCCTAAAAGGCCATCCTGAGGGGGAGGGGCCAAACCTGAACGACAACTGTCACATCACTTGGCAGTGACAGCAGTCTGAATTCCTGCGCAACTTTCAGGGAGGAATCAGAAAGAAGCGAGATCATGTGACTGACAGTACGAAAGGAAATAGGAAGAACAGGATACTCAGCATAACATTCTGCACATGACTTTCAGGGGTGTATACGAGAACTCATCACAGGAACACAATGCTGCGTCCAACCACAAATCATTCTTTCCAGAACAGGATTTCTGCAACACCGAGGATATCATCACCCTGTGGGTCAGTCATTCCAAGCACAGGAACTTCAGAGTAATGGAATACAGAGTACGGAATCAAATGAAACTCAAGATTAAACTTGCAAGAAGTCATTGTAGAAATGTATGCATGCATGTATAAATATATACACACACTTAATTATTTTATTCCATCTTTTCATGTGACAACACTGAAGCATTATAAAGGCGCCAAACATGTCTCCAGACCTAAACCTTATTAAGCATCTGTGGGGTATCCGTAAACGGAAGGTGTAGGAGCGCAAGGTCTCTAACATCCACCAGCTCATGTTTTAAAGGAAAAAAATTTTGTTGCCTAAATTAATGTCTGCAAGGTAGACAGACAGAATAGTGTAATGATTCTGTTAAAAAACGAGTAAATACCTATTAAATTCCTTTATATCACCTCCGGCAGTCTAGATTCTGTTCTATCATTCACTTCCTGGTTTGCATCGCTTGTTCCAGAAACATGCTTGTAATCCAAAGCACTTGTATATCAAAGCATTTTTTTTTTACAGGGTATATAAAAAAAAAAAAAAAAAAAAAAAAAGAAGAAGGAGGCACCTCTAAGAGTAGTAATACGTTGCTAAATGTTGTACCTTCATTAAATGTAACCATATTGCTACACTTAGAGGCGACTCTCCTTTTTTATACTCAGTTGTGACATGACGCTACTCTTATATCAAGACATCGCTTGTATATCAAGTCAAAAGTCATTTAAACATTTTGCTTGTCTAGTAAAACGCTCTCAAACCAAGGTTTTACTGTAGTTGTTAAAGTGTCCAACACTGGTAGGAGCTCTGATCCATTTGAATTTTTGAAACTATCAAAAATGGGCAAGTGCACATGTACAGGGCAATAAATTAACAGTACACTTTGAAGCAAGCCAGTAAAAAAAAATAAAACACCACACAATCTGTTCCCAATAGTCAGATTAAAAACACAGGTTTATATTGCATACATTTGCAAATACACATGGAAGCCACACTGCCGTGCCAAGACACCACTGATAAGTGTGGTTTTCACTGCAGATAAGCAGTATTACTTTTAGGGCAGGGCTTGGAATCTAGGAGCCAGCTAAAAAAGTTAGGAGCCAGAAAACGTGCCCCGTCCCGACGAGCTTGCGCGCAGAAGCGAACATATACGTGAGTAAACGGTGTTCAAACCACACATGTGAGGTATCACCGCGATTGGTAGAGCGAGAGCAATAATTCTAGCCCTAGACCTTCTCTGTAACTCAAAACATGCAACCTGTAGATTTTTTTTAAACGTCGCCTAAGAAGATTTGTCGGCATTCCACGAGCGGACGCAATTTTGAAGCGTGACATGTTGGGTATGAATTTACTCGGCGTAACATTATCTTTCATAATATTAAAAAAAATGGGGATAACTTTACTGTTGTCTTATTTTTTAATTAAAAAAAGTGTAATTTTTTCCCAAAAAAGTGCGCTTGTAAGACCGCTGCGCAAATACGGCATGACAGTATTGCAATGATCGCCATTTTATTCTCCAGGGTGTTAGGATAAAAAATATATATAATGTTTGGGGGTTCTAATTAGAGGGAAGAAGATGGCAGTGAAAATAGTGAAAAATTACATTAGAATTGCTGTTTAACTTGTAATACCAACGGCCACCACCAGATGGCGCCAGCTTACACATCTGGTGGTAATAACTTGTAATACCAACGGCTCACCACCAGATGGCACCAGATGCCCCCCTTCCAAGCCAAGTTGCCAGGACCCTATTTCTAGTCTCCATGGCGACCTGGCGCCCGGGATTTGTTGAGCCCTTTTTTAGGGTGACAATGAAAAGGAGAGCTGCTACTTCCTGTTGTGACAACCTAGAACAGAGTTGTCACCCAATAACTGTGCCTTTGAATATTGACAGCGGGAACATTTCCCGTCACCAGAATACACTGATCAGTGCTGCTGGCTGTAGCCAGTGGCGCTGATCCTGCAAACATTTTTTAAACAGTCTGGCTCTACAGAAGTGGATTCATATATTGACTTCTGTCAACACATGGATTGAAATTTGGCGTTTGCTGAAGCGGTTGAATTTCAATCCATGTACAGTATGACCAGCTTAGAACCCATTTTTTCCTCCAGCCCTCTCCCATCTCCTCCGGATCTACTGCTGCTGGTCCTGCATCCTCCAGAATGACATCAGAGTTACGAGGAGATCAGGCACATGAGGAGCCTGCAAGAACAAGAATACATCACCCTCTTGGCAAAACAAGCAGTTAAAAAAAGTAGTATTTGTTTGTTTTTCCTCAGGAATCATACTTACCTAGGTGGGTGCAGCATCTGTCCCCCACCGGCTCCAACACTGAGAACCGAGCGATCTAACACTGCTGATCACTCGGTTTCAGATCTCCGTGAGCAGAGAGCTGGTAACTGTCAGGAACTCTCTTCTCTGCCCCCCACCCCTATCCCCCCACACTCACTGGAGCGCTGGTTTGTGGGGGCGGGGGCATCTGTCTTAGGCTCTCAGTGACTTGCTGAGAGGCAGAGCCAGGTGCCAGTCCAGGATTGTGGGCGGATCCCAATCATGTTGTCATGATCTTTCCCCAGCCTGGAACAGATCACAGGAGTACAGAACGAACTGCACTATGATCCACAGTACAGCTAAACTTGCTTAGGCTGTACTTCTCCTTTAAACCATTTTTGTGAGGGGGGCTCACTGCATGTGGAATCTTGTGTGGCCCCCCCAAGAGTTCAACATTAAAGCCCATCTAGGAAGCCAAGATTTGTAGCTTAGATGGGATTTTCGTAATTGGGATACATATACACTAATTTATTGATGTTTGATTGACTACAGCATCAGCTTTAAACCTTATAACTCAAATATAAGAAAAGAAATGCAAGCGATTCCACGTCAATGAGCCGATCCTGCAGCATTTAATAACTCTGGGGAATAGATAGTCGATTTGCATTTGACCTTCAAGAGGTTTTACGATCAAGAAAATTGCTTTCTTGCTGCCTGCTTTTCATTTTATACACTAATAAAGAAGAAGAGCAAATGTGCTGCGCGTACAAAACACGCACACTGCCGGTGCCGATTAGAAGACATGGCAGAGCAGATGATACCGCCGAGGAAAATCGCATCTCCCTGCACCAGGAACCGCCCAATTGGGGGGCAAGGCAAAAACTGTTGATAAAAGGATTTTCAGTCTCAGCATACTTGAGACAAACAGTCACAAGAAGTAACTTCCATCTGAGCGCGACACTTCTATCCACAGCGCTTCTGTTTTACTGCGATAATTCAAAAGGGATCTACAGAAATAAAAAAAGATTAAAGAATGAAAGTGGAACTCCAGCCACAGCTTTCTGGTCTGTAGTTTGTTCTGGAAGCAGATTAAAATCGGTCAGGCTTTTATAGATGCGGCGATTTCCTCGTACTTCCTGTGATGGTTATCTCTAAAGCTAGCCCTACAACCGAACTTCAACTGGTTCCCGACGAACCGCCCAAAATTCGCTCCGTCAGCCCGTCCAACATCCAATCAGATGCAGCCAAAATCGGGCATGCCGGCTTTCAGAATACATTAGCCGCAGTGGGAGACTCATCCCTGCATTGATTAGCGTGGATGGAAGAATCTATTAAAACGGGTTGTAAAGTTTGTTTTTAATTTTCTAAAAAGGTTCCTTTAAAGCGGAGGTTCACCCTAAAAAACAACTATGTACCATCCCATCCAGCATACTAGCGTCAGCTACAGTATGCCTTTTTTTTTTGCGCTGTACTTACCGTTTAATCCTTCAGTTTCTTTTCAGACTCCCGTGGGCAGTAGGCGTTTCTATGAAGAGGGGAACATGATCGACATCCGGCTATGGCGCGTCACTCGTTCCGAAAATAGCCAGAGTAGGACTCGGCTCTTCACAGCTCTATACGGTGCCTGTGCACAGACTAGGAGCTGACTGCGCAGGCGCCGTATATATCCGAGTCCTATTTCGTCTATTTTCGGAACGCGTGACGCGCCATAGCCGGACGTCAATCATGTTCCCCTCTTCATAGGAACGCCTATTTCCCCGCCGGAGTCTGAAACGAAACGGGACGATTAAACGGTAAGTACAGCGCAAAAAAAAAAAAAAAAGGCATACTGTAGCTGACGCTAGTATGCTGGATGGGATGGTAGATAAAGAACATTTTTTTTAGGGTGAACCCCTACTTTAAGCTAGTGCATTGTTGGTGCTTACCTATTCGTTTGATTTCCCTTCTAAATGTTTTTTTCCCCCCCCCTTTATCTGAATTTCTCACTTCCTGTTCCTCCTCAGTAAGCTTGCCCCCATCATCCGAGCCGTTCTGGCTGGGGGTTAGTCAGCCAGAACAGCTTACTGAGGAGGAAAAAGGAAGTGAGAAATTCAGACAAAAGGGGGGAGAAAAAAAACACATTTAGAAGGGAAATCGAAGGAAAAGGTTAGTGAACCAACAATGCACTAGCTTAAAGGAACATATTTAAAAAATAAAAAACAAACCTTTACAACCCCTTTAAGCCAACTATAGAAAGGCCACTATTTTCTTCAGTCAGCGGGCTGAAGAAAAGAGGACCAACAGAAAAAGTAGATGGAGGAATCCCCTCTGCATGGAAACTATTCTGACAGCTGCATCGGATGCACAGTTATCACTGGAACACAAGTCAAGGGGAAGAAGAGGGGGGGGGGGGGGGGGGGGGGGGACAACCATCACACAAAAGCACATCAGTCACTGCGCCACTTCATCATTTTGTGTCCCACCAACAGAATTAATCAATAAAACAGTGACCCAAGTGTACCAACTATGGCAGCCAATCAGAATGCATCTTGTACTGGTCCAATTTTAGTAGATAGCCAATAGGGTTACACCCCCTCAGTAAGTCGTAACCAACATTGTGAAGAGGCAGTGGTTTAAACATGTCAAAAACTTACCTGCTCTGTGCAATGATTTTGCACAGATAACCCCCAATCCTCCTTGGGTGGCACTTCTAAACGCCCCCCGCCCTCCAAATGGTCCTGTAGCAAGCCACTTACTATGGGGCACATGTGTGTGCTCATTCCCAAGTTTTGCGCGTCCAAAGAAGTAGAGTGTGCTGCTTGGGCCCATTCCCCGCTTCCTCCTTACAAACGGTGATTGACAGCAGGAGTTAATGGCTCCTGCTGCTGTATCTAAGCCAATGAGGCGAGAGAAAGCAACAATGCTCCTCTAGTGCACATCGCTGGATCGAAATTGGGCTCAGGTAAGTATAAGGATGGGCTGGGGGGGGGGGGGGGGGGGGAGCGGCACACAGAAGGTTTTTTACCTTCATGCAGAGAATGCATTAAGGTAGAAAAAAAAAAAAAATTACTTTCTGCCTTTACAAGCACCTCTGCAGAAATATATGGGACTATACAAGACCAATATCCATCATACTGACAGCGGTCTTTTACAAGTGTAAAGCTGGGTGTGGACTGTTCCGGGATGAAGATGGTAAATCTGAGTCAGTTGTCAGCCCATGTGTGAGTGAGCTCATGTCCTCTGCTCCATACAATGCAGACACCCTTTATAATAAACCTGTCATTAGAGAAATACAAGGGCTTGCCACTGCTGACCTCCATCTGAAAACGTTAGTTGTGTGCCCATTATGCCATGCAACCGATATCAGGAAAGTCAGCAAAAGTTCAAGAGTCTTTATCCGCATGCGTGTTCCAGGGTAAGAGATTGCAAGTATTAAAAAAAAAAAAAAAAAAAAAATGAATAATCATAAGGCCCCTTTCACACGTGCGGACCATTCAGATCCACCTGTCAAGTTTTTTCAGGTAGACCTGTACCTCTATGGAGCGTCGACACCCGATCAGAGGGGGGGGGGGGGGGGGGGGGAGAGAGAGGGAGAGGGAGGGGGAGAGGGGAAGAGGGGGGGGAGGGGGGGGGAGAGGGAGATGATGTCATAGGCCTAGGCCAGTGATGGTGAACCTTGGCACCCCAGATGTTTTGGAACTACATTTCCCATGATGCTCAACTACACTGCAGAGTGCATGAGCATCATGGGAAATGTAGTTCTAAAACATCTGGGGTGCCAAGGTTTGCCATCTCTGGCCTAGGCTTTTTTCCCCAGACAAGAAACAGGAAGTGGGCTGTACAAGATATTCACTGGCAAAAAAAAAAAAAAAAAAACTCATACTATCCAAAGTTAAAACAAGGCCAGAGGATTTAATAGATTGAAAATATATATACTGAAGTTCCGCTTTAAGTAAGATCCCTTTCACACTGAGGAGTTTTTCAGGCGGTACAGCGCTAAAAATAGCGCTGCTATACCGCCTGAAACTCCTGCACTGCATACTCAATGTGAAAGCCCAAGGGCTTGCACACTGAGGCGATGCGCTGGCGGGAGAGAAAAAAAAAAATCTCCTGCCAGCAATGGGAAACTGCGGCAATACCGCCCGCGATGCGCTGAGCATAGGGCCCAGGGCATAGGCGCATTGTGGGCGGAATTAACCCTTTATGGGCCGCTAGCGGGGGTTAATACCGCACGCTAGTGGCCGAATCCCGCGGCAAATCCGACGGTATAGCGCTGCTATTTTTAGCAGCGCTATACCGCCACCGCGCCTCCCGCCCCAGTGTGAAATGGGCCTTAAGTGTAATATAATAAAATCACAAAAAAAAAAAAAAAAACTGGAAAGTCAAGCTGCAGCCCATCAGTAATTAAAAAGCAATCCTGAAAGCAAATTCATATCAGCTGGTTCAGTCTCAACTGATGAAGGCGTCTCATTACCAAGGTGTCACACAAGAAACATCTCATGATGGGTAAAAGCAAAGAGCTCTCTCAAGACCTTTGCAACCTTATTGTTGCAAAACATACTGATGGCATTTGTTACAGAATGATTTCTGAATGCTCCAGTAAGCACTGTTGGGGCCATAATACAGAAGTAGAAAGATCATAAGTTCACCATAAAAACGGCCACCAACAGGTGCTCCTCGCAAGAGTTCTGACAGAGGAGTGAAAATAATTATTAGAAGAGTTTTTCAAGAGCCAAGGAAGGAAGAAAGAAAATAAAGCGGCTAGAATGGCCCAGCCAATCACCTGACTTGAATCTAATAGAAAATCTATGGACAGAACTAAAGATCAGAGTTTATAGAAGAGGCCCATGGAACCTTCAAGATTTGAAGAACGTTTTGTGGGGAAGAATGGGCCAAAAAAAATAAAAATCACACACCCGAGCAATGCATGCAACTAGTTTGTCCATACAGGAGGCTTATTGAAGCCGTCATTACCAACAAAGGATTTTGTATGAAGTATTAAATACATTTCCATTAGCGTGTTCAATACTTTTTCCCTGAGTCATTCCATTTTGTTTACACATAAATAAGTTCAGAAATGTAGTTGCTTTTGTTTCTTTGTATGTATGGGTTGTTACCAACAATCTTTTCATGCGACAACACTCGCTACTTTACATTGTAGTAAAGTGTCGTTTCTTCAGTGTTGTCGCATGAAAATATAAGATAAAATATTTTAAAAAAGTGTGAGGGGTGTACCATTTTGTGACATACTGTATATTTACCTTGAAAAACGGTGTTCAATACCTATTTTACCCGCTGTAAGTTGCACAATCCGGTGCCTCCATTTTGTTAAGCAATGCGCAAACTGTTGGCGCTATATAACCCAACAAACAGCGCAGTAAAAGAAACAAAAGGTCATTAACCCACAGCAACCAATCAGAAGACTGGTAGGTAACATTTGACTGGTTGGCATTCATTTTGTGCTTCGCTCCTTGCACCGTTTTGCTGAAGAATTGATAAGTAAAAATTCTAATGGATTAGTAATCATGGATGGCTATCCTCCCTCGGCATGTCATAACTGGCAATGAAGGGGACAGGCATAGACATAAAAAGGCTCCCACTGACACATGGTTATCTTAAAGCAGGGTGGGAACAACAGGTTATTCTTGTCTGGCATGGATTATATTATAGTAGCAGCCTTGCCTACCTCAAGACCTGGTTACATTAAGGGTGCATTCCCGCTTGGGAATGCACCTGTATTCCGATTACATGCAAGAAGCCCAGCGGGGGTACCCACGATCAGCTGGGACACGCAGACTGCCTGCTTCCAAGTGCCAACAATTTACGAAGCACTTCAAATATATATTGTGCATTCACATCAGTCCCTGACCTCAGGGAGCTTACAATCCAAGGTCCCTAACTCACATTCATACATACACATACCAGGTCCAATTTAAATAGGAGCCAATTAACCTAACATCATGTTTTTTGGGGTGTGGGAGGAAACCAGAGTACCTGGAGGAAACCCATGCAAGCACAGGGAAAGCATGCAAACTCCAGGCAGGTTGTGTAATGTTTGGGATATGAACCGATAACCCTAATGCTACTAGGTGGAAGTATTACAGTGTTCGCCATTGTGTGCTGCATGAGAGATTACCGTACACAAGAGTAGGCTTTCAAAAAGGGGGCTGCCTCTCAATGGACACCCCTGCTGTGGTTCTTGCATGTAACCCAACTACAGGTGAATTTCACAAATCTGAATGCACCCTTAGGCTCCATTCACATCTAGGCAGACAAATTTGCGGTGTTTTGTCCTGCGAATTGCGGCGGCAAATAGCGGCGTTTTGTACCGCGCTTTTGCGGCGACAAAACGCCGCGATTGTCCGCCTAGATGTACCCCTCTATGGAGATGGTTCCCGAACGCCGAAAGCCGCCTGAAAAAAGGTGGGACCTTTTTTCAGGCGGCAGGCAACAGGCGTTCGGCGTGGAGATGTGAATCATCTCCATAGAGGGCAATGCCTTTTCATCCCTCTGGCGGCAGCGGCGTCGCACTACAGGCGACAAAACGCCTAGATGTGAATGGGGACTTAGGCAGGCCATACACCGAGCATATTTCTTTCCTGCAGCGACAGGCTTCGAACAATTCCCCCAGCAACACAGACAGTGCTGACAGCGGAATCCCTCCTGACAAGACCTAGCGACAGTCGTTGGCGATAGTTGCAGGAGAATCCGGCAGGCCCAAGTTGATCTATCGATACTCAAATCTGATATTTTATTACCCAACAACTGTCTTCTGGTTGTTGTAAACAGCCGCTGCTGCTACTGAGAAAAGTTGTGTTGCATGCTGCCTGCTTCATCTTTTAAAAGAAACCATATTACTATTCTCACACGATGCATTCTGTTCTATGATTGGACAGTAGAGATCCCATCATTCGACTGCTTCTCCGCCACTCACAGAGAATGATGATGCATTGTGGGTGAATAATGCTGCTGTAAATGGCATAAGGGATGGGGTGGGGGGGATGCAACTTTTCTCAGTAGCAGTGGCAGCTGTTAACTCTCACAACATTGTAAGACAGTGGCTCAGAACAATTTTAAGTGGGTGGCTCTGATGAAGGCACTAAACAAAGGTAACGGGATACACGCCATCAACCAATGCGTTTGGCGCTGAAACAGCAAAATAAATAAACCTTTGCTCTAAAAAGGTGACGTACGTTTCACAACAAACAATCTACTGCCTGCTGAATATTTACTTTAAATCTGTTTTAATTGTATATAAAACAAAGAAATAATGCAGTATTTCATGCACATCAAAATATAAAAGTACAAACAATACATGACAGACCGAGGTGTTACAAAATATATAACCACAAGCACATAGCCCATTTAAAGGGTAACCACAAAAGGTGACAATTACCTTTAAAAGGACCCAGCTTAGGGTAGTTATGCCATACATAGTTGGGGGTCAAAAAGTACTGTGGCATGTTATGCCAATCAAATAAAAGTAAAAGCTAAAAGGATCCCAGAGATTGGAGATCCAGCAAAGAAAAAAAAAAAAGGAGGAAGATTTGGACTGAAACAGGTGGAGACGTTTGTGCCTAGCTTTAGTGGCGCTTTACTGTAGTTTGAGAAGCGCTTTTCGGCCACTAGCGGAGCACTTTTAACCTCCACTAGTGGCCGAATAAAGGGTCAATAGCGCCTACAAAGCGCCGCTGCCCTTTGCGGGTGCTTCGGCGCCGCTGCTCATAGATTTCATTGGTCAAAGCTTTCACACTGTAGGGACAGGAGAGACGCTTTTGCAGGTGCCATTTTTAACACTATAACATCTCAGTGTGAAAATAGCCTTATGCAGCAATCAGAGCTAAAAAATAGCCACCAATTACTGTATAAATGTCACTGGTAAAAAAGGGGTTACCAGTAGGGAGCGATCAAGGAGTTAAAGGGGTTGTAAAGGTTCGTTTAAGCTAGTGCATTGTTGGTTCACCTACCTTTTCCTTCCATTTCCCTTCTAAATGTCTTTTTTCTTTGTATGAATTTTGTATGGAGGGAGGAGGAGAGACCACTGTTGCTGATCACCAAGAAGAGGGGGGTCTCTCTCTACTTCACTGTCAGAACGGGGATCTGCTTACATTGACAGATTCCCATTCTGGCTCTGAGGATCGATCGCGGGCGGACATCGCGGCTGCTGACTTTTTATTGCACCTGAATTGCATGGGTGTGAACACCCCTGCGATCCGATTCGGGCAATAGCACTGCGTTTTGCGAGCAGTTTCAGGGTGTCATTAATCTAACATTACAAAACAGATTATAGCGCACACATACAAAATATAGATAAATGTCATTTTTGTATGTGTGCGCTATAATCTGTTTTGTACTGTATTTGGTCTTATAGCAGAACCATCTTAGATGTATAGCATTTTTAGGGTGTGCCCACCAAGTATCTTTTTGTATTTTGTATAGACCCTGACCAGGTCTCTTGGGCTGGAGCACCCCTCCCCCTCTTCATTACGTCACATTAGTGGCCACCATTGTATAGGAAGAATCCCTTCAGTTCTCCCACATAGAGGAGTTTATCTCCCATGGTTGAGACCCAGGTTCTATCATTCTATTACTAGGGTAGGACCCACTAATTCGGGGTACTTTGTCGCAGTAAGTGGGCTTAGCACTATATAGTGTGACCAAACCCCCATATTTTTTGAATATGTTCAGGTTTTTTTAACTAGCCTTGCAGGATAAATTTCATTTTTGTATGTGTGCGCTATAATCTGTTTTGTACTGTAGTTGGTCCTATAGCCGCACCATCTTAGATGTATAGCATTTTTAGGGTGTGCCCACCAAGTATCTTTTTGTATTAATCTAACATTGACACCCACAAATCACATGGACGCCTTGCAACTTCTATGAGGTGCGGGAAACGCATAGGATTCACTGCTTTTCCTGCATCGCATCAGAGGGAACCTAGGCTGAGACTGGATTTACACTTGTGCGTTGCGGACACCACATGCAATGTCTGAGGTACGTTTTGAGACATATTTGTACAGCTCAAATCGCAACCGCACCAAAATGGTGCAGGACCCTTCCCCCCTATACAATGCTATTCTGGTATTGCATCAGTGTGAATCTAGGCTTGAGGTGGTTTTTACTACAATACAATATATACAGTATTTTCCACATGCATTTTAGTTGGTCTACAAATGGTAAGCTGTAAGGTCCTGACACAGTGGCATGTAAATGTAAATATAAGGGTGTGGCGCTCTCAGCGTGTCTAGATATGACAAAGCTGTACATTTTCTTAGTATTGTGGGAAAAAAAAAAAAAAAAACACCACTGCATTTCATACAATACTAATTGAGGGATCGTGAGATAATCATTCAATAGAGGGCTTTGTGAGTAGATCTCCAGAAAACACAATTTATCTCTTGCTCTCTCTCTAATACAGTATAAAGCGGACGTCTCCTGATCCGACAAGGGTATTGTGCCGTGTAGCAATTCAATAATGCAGCTGGCTACATAGAAACAGCTGCATAAAGAATATACTGAGCTATTAACAGTCTGAAAAAAGTACTTTGTTTTTTCCACAACTTATCCTTTCACAGCAAGGCCTCCCCGAAGAATGATCTTGGGTGTAAAAGTGGCCGTGGTGTTTAAACAATGCTCAATTGGTACCAAGGGGCCCAAAGTGTGCCAAGAAAAAAAAATCACCCACACATTACACCACCCTCACCAGCCTGAACCGGGGATACAAGGCAGGATGGATCCATTCTTTCATGTTTATGCCAAATTCTGATCCTATCAGCTGAATGTTGAGTTTCCCAATCTTCTATTGTCCAATTTTGGTGAGCATGTGCGAATTGTAGCCTTAGATTTCCTGTTCTTAGCCGAAAGAAGTTGCCCCCAGGTGTGGTCTTCTGCATATCTTGGTTGGTTATTTGGAGTTACTGTTGCCCATCATCTGGAACCAGTTTTCCCATAATAGTCCGACACCAACAAGGCATTTTTCATCCACACAACTGCCGCTCACTGGATATGTTCTCCATTTCTAACCATTCTCCGTAAACCCAAAAGATGGTTGTGCGCGAAAGTTCCAGCAGTTTTTGAAATACTCAGACCAGCCGGTCTATCACCAACAACCATGCCACGTTCAAAGTCACTTAAGCCCAGGTTCACACTGGGCTGCGGGAGTGAAGCTGCGCAAAATCAGCTGAACTCGCACGATTTCACTCCCGCTGGCAGTCCCGATTTTGGATGGGATTTAAGAGACATCTGTGCAGGTTTCTGCACAGATGTCAATGTAAATCGCAACCTGAAATCGCAAAAAGTAGTACAGGAACTACTTTTTGAAATCGGCGCAGCGCCGCAGATGCGGCGCACCACCGATTAGGACGGTGCCATTGCCGGCAAATGCCGCCGATTTGAGATGCGATTTAACATGTTAAATTGCATCTCAAATCGTACCCAGTGTGAACCAGGGCTAAATCTTTTTTTTTTTTTTGTTTTGCCATGCCCCTTTCAGTTTTGTCTTTGGACTACCCTGCAGTGCAAGGGTTAAATGCTCATTTTTGTCTAGGGTACCATAAAAAAAAAAAAATAACGGCCCGCACTCTTCCCTTGGTGTTGTGGGTGAGTGCACAGCACCCTCACTTACAATGCAGGACTGCTGGTTCTGCACTGTACATGGGTCAAAGTGCCAAAGAGAAGCAGCTTCAGAGAAGGGAGGGCTCACAGAGAGAAGAATGCCAGGGAGATCAAGGCATAGGGTAGTAAAACTGCTTTTTATCAGTACCCTAGAGAAAAAGGAGAATTTACTCCTTACCGCATGACAGAAGCCTCACTTACAATAGGTAGTTTTGAATATTCCCAGCTGCCTTTTGTTGCTTTCCAAATAAAAAAAATAAAAAAAATAAAAAAAAGGTACAAATCTCCAGACATAATTGCTATGTGGGTAATACAAAGCTTAAAATGACATCTAATAACAGCCATTAATCCACCAAGCTGTACAACGGCTGCTGCTCACAATTGTCAATCAAGAAGCAGAAAATATGATTTAATTGGTCACTGCTGCCCACAGGAACCCCAAGTATAGAACTCTGCATTGCTTCTGTATATCACAATGCCCCGAAAACATTGGCATGGCTTGAATACTGATGTGGGCATGACGAGAGTACAATTTTGTATGCTTTTCAGGTTCCTTGCAATCCACAGAGTCAGGCTGTAATGGTGTACGTCTTTGGTGCCAGGCTCTTTGTTAGAATCAGCAGCACTGTACCCAGATGCATTGCGGTCAGGGTGTGTCACCGAGGACCAGGCCCTGATGATGCTGCCATAAGAGTTCTGTGCAATCCAATACGGCAGGTTATGTATATGCCCACATGCATGCCAACACGGGATTACATTACAGATATAAAGATGACAATGACATGCAGAGTGCAGGTCTAAAATGATTAAAGTCACATCACTAATGGATTCTCATTGGTTGCTATGGGTTAATGCAACCCGGGCAGATACAAAAGCCACAATAACATGCATCAGTGGCGTCACTAGGGTAGGTGTCACCTGATGCGATAAAACATGGTATCACACACCCCCCCCCCTTATTTTTTCCCCCAGAATTGGAGCTCCATGCGTCAGTCAATAAGGCCTGCAGGGCAGTATTAGGGCTGGGGGATAGCAGTAATGGATAATGACCTCTCACCAGACCCAGCAAAAATCCCTTCAGCTGGACGTTCGCTCACTCTGGGTTGCCCGGTGACTCTGGTCAGTACCCGCGACAGTGGCTCACTCTCTCTTGCTTTCCCCAGCACAGCACTCTTTTTTGTAGAGAGCCTCTCTCTCTCTGGGCTGTAGTCTGTGTACAACGGGGCAGCCAATCTTCAAGGACTACATGTCCCATGATGCCCCCTAGTCTCTTGCGATTGGCCCTCCGCTGTAGCCAATAGGGAGGGAAACTGTGTGGGCGGCAAACCTGATGAGAGCTGCTCTCTTTTTCTGCAACAAGAGAAAAGGGGGTGCGAGCAGGGGAAACACCGACTGTCCGCAGCTCACCTTTCCGTCACAGTGCCGCTGCCGAGTTCTCTGGTGGACTAAGCGGGGGAGGGGGGGGGGGGCTGGAGAGAATCCACTGTCACCACTTCAATGATGGAAGGGGGGGGTTGGACAGCCCCTGCTACAACAGCTTCATTGATTATGTCACCCGGTTGCAGTCCATACCGCCATAGCGACGCCACTGAAATGCATCACTAAAAAGTTTTTTTTTTTTTTTTTTATAATTTAAGTACCTGAATTTGACCTTGTATCAGCCCCTTGCATTTCCCTGTAGAGCAGGAGTGTGATAGGAGGAAGCCTAATAAGATGCCAATCCATTCATGTGTGCAGAAAAGAGCACACTGATGGAGAGAGGAGCTTACTGCGAAGTTGATTCTCCTTTCACTGTCCAGTCAAAACGTGGGTCCTGAAGGATGTTGGCTCAGAGGAAGCCGACTAAATGATGCTGGCCATCAGACAGAGGACATCTAGTGGCAGAAAAGAAAAGTGCCACAAGAAAAATTTCTAAACTTAAACTGAATCTTGCAGCAAAACCCATTTCATCTTTTAATGGTTATTGATTTTTAATTTTATCTTGATTTTTTGGCTGGAGTTCTGCTTAAATGAGGATATGTCAAAATAAACACTTATTCAAATATATCTGTATAAACCCCATGGGGCCAGACTCACCTGTGCGTGTTGTGGCAATGTGCTGTGACAAATCACGACCTATAAAACATGTGTTTTTACAGATCGCCATCGCAAAGCACAAAATAGAATGTGGCGAGGTGCTATTTATTTTGAAAGGCACCCAATTGCACTTCAACATGTTCATTATGAGGAGCTCTGCTAAAGAGATTTAAAAAGTGATTTGAAGTAAACAATCACCTTGTGAAAAAAACTCATTCAGTTTAAAATATAAAATGAAAAGGCAAAAGATTTTTGTATAGATATAAAAAAAAAAAAAGGGGGACACACACACACGCGAAGCACCGAAATTTAGGCGGCTGCAAATGGTGTTATCGACCAATAAGAGAAAAAGGTTCCAAAAATGGCACCGAAGACGCATACGATTTTGCCGCATTTTACTGTGCTCATCATAGGGCATTTGACTCAAAAACCACAAAAACTTAACACAGGTGTATTATTGATGCTTTTTCAATGCATTTCAACAGGGAGGAACATTTTTGGTGCGCTCTCTTAACTCACCAAAAATTAAGCAAGCAGGATTTTTAACACCGGAAGCGCAACTATGTGTTAAGACATACATAGAATTTGATGGGATACATTTTTCTTGCGCTAAATGTGCCAATAATGGCAGACAAATTCATATTCATTTAAAAAAGTTAAATGCAATTATATATAAAATATTAATATCCATTTGGTGCACCTGTAAGTGATTACATGCCCTCTGTTCTCAGCTGCATAAGATGGAACTGCCATTATGATCGTTCTTATGGTGCGCAGAATCGCCGGCTGAAAAGAAGGATATCTGAATGATGCCTGTAGCTGCACCCATCATTCAGATATCCCCCCCCCCGCCCCCCTCAATACCAGGACGTCACATGACGGTGTGCGGTATTGAGGTGGTTAAAAGCAGTGTTCCAGCCGAAACACTGTAGCTGCTGACTTTTAATAAGGACATGGATCGCGTGCCGGCACCGCCATCCTAACTAAGGGAAACAGGCAGTTTCCTACTACGCGAGGTGCTATATATATATATATATATATATATATATATATATATATATATATATATATATATATATATATATATATATATATATATATATATATATATATATATAAAATGGAGAATGTTAATGTCATTTTTTATTTTAGGGTGGACCTCCGCTTTAATCTCTGTATCACCTGAGGGTAGTCACTTTACTAGGTATATGAAGGTTTGCAACCACTTTAATCTGCATAAATCAATGTGGGCTTGATGCTAGGGAACACACAGAACGATTGTTTTCTATAGGTCCCAATCACACCACCACGCTGCAATTAGGAGGGCCGCTGTGCAATGCGTAGCGATTCTGTATTTTTTCGAACCGCACCTAACCTCAAGTCAGTGCATCTAGTTGCACCACAGCTCTACTGAATAAAATGTCATTTTGTGATATTTAAATAAGTAAAAAAAAAAAAAAGGTAAACAATACACTGCAACAGCGAAAGTCTCTGCACAATAGAGGCCAGCTTACATGCTAAAAACGGTCCTTCTTAAGGCTGGTACACATGAGCCAAATATCGGCTGGTATCGATCTGTTCATGAGAAACCAGCCAACATTCGGCCAGTGTGTACAGCAGCATGTCTGGCTTGTCGTACGGCATGCTAGAAAATCAATGGCTGTGAGTGCTGACCGGTGTATTCTGGTGGTGGTGGGAGGGGGGGGGGGGGGATTGTTAGAACACAATAGCTCAGCAGGGAGATCAATGTACTAAAATCCCATAGTTAGTACAGCGAGCTTTTCAGTTTTTCAATTTATAAAATAAAAATATTTGAGAGATGCAAACCTGCTTTTTACTTCCAGCTACACAAATAGTAAAATGACTCCAGGAGACATCCAGGTTACATAGTAAATGTCGCTATATCCTATGGCGTTCACTGCAGTCCTTTGTGCTGTATGTGCCATGGATTCCTGGCTGTGCTCTGCAATATTCCAGATCGTTCTCGTGGGTTGCCTGCGAGAGGAGCAGGGAGGGGATTGGAGCCTGGCACTGCCTGCACACAATGCATAGGGCGATAAAGAGATCAATGACGCAGCTTTATCCCCCGAAGGGGAGTGACAAGATACAGAGCCTGGATAAAAGCACAACCCATCACTGCAATTACCATGTGTCAGGGGAGCACAGGAGGAGGAGCCACAGCTTCATAACAAGGCAGAGTCTCCTCATTGGAGGACAGGTGACTCAACAATGGAAGAGAAATAGGTGACAAAATGTCTCACCTAGGTGCTTATCCACCTGTTCTCATCAGAGATCTGCTATGCAATTACCACAGGGATTCTAGGAGGCACAAGTCATATATAAAGATAGAGAGCTTGACAACAACAACAAATAAGAGCAGAATCTTTATCAAAATGCAAGGCGTGCTTATTCTGTGAACCCTAATGTTAAAAAGCACAATAACATGAACAACTTCAGCTCTGGCAGATTTAGCCCCCCCCCCCCCCCCCTTTCCTGACCAGGCAATTTTTTTGCTATACGACACTCTGTTATTTGAACCGACAATTGCGCGGTCATGCGACACTGTACCCAAGAAAAAATGTGGTCCTTTTTTTCCCCCCACAAATAGAGCTTTTTATTGGCATTTGATCACCCGAGTTTATTTTTTGAGCTATAAGGGTCCTTTCACATGTGCGGACCGTTCGTCCGCTTTTTACAAGTCCGTTTACGGACTTGTAATGCATCCCTATGGGATTGCAGACGTTAGCGGATGATGCATCCGCTAACGTCCGCAAAGATCCGCGTCCGTAAAGATCCGGTTTTTCGGACGGAAGAAAACCCTATTTTTCTTCCGTCCGGCGGATCGGATGAATACGGACAAACGAGGTGAAGAGAACTTACCTGGTCCACGCCGAGCGAGATGTCATCTTGCTTCGGCGTGTCTTCCGGGTATCGCCGCTCCAGCGCTGTGATTGGCTGGAGCGGCGACGTCGTCACTCCCGAGAATGTGTGCGGGATCTGCCGATATGGTTCCGGCTATCGTGAAAGTTCCTGCGCAGGCGCAATCTGATCTGCCGATATGGTTCCGGCTAATGAGAAAGTTCCTTTAAGGACTGCAGGCGCAAACTTGCCGGACGGTAATCTCCGAACCTCGGCCGGCATCCAGGGCGACGTGGATTTCAAGGAAAGTGGCCAGTCAGCCTCACTTCACTCGGACGGCTCGCTCCGCTCGCTCGGCCTCCTGGCTCTTTTTTTAACATCCTCCAATCCACGGGGATGTTAAAGAATGAGCCTGGATGCCGGGCGAGGTTCGGAGATTTCCGTCGGCAAGTTTGCGCAGTCCTTGAAGGAACTTCCCCGTTAGGGGAATCTTAAGGACAAGTCACCGGCCCTTTAGCCGAGGATCCCCGCTGCGCATGCACCACTGCAATCAGCGGCGCATTGCGAGCGGAATATCTCCTAAACCGTGCAGGTTTAGGAGATATTCTTTATACCTACAGGTAAGCCTTATTATAGGCTTACCTGTAGGTAAAAGTTAAAAAAATGCCTATACAAACACTTTAAAGAAAAATAATGCAGACACAACATCTAAAGACTGGTAATCTGTAATGAATTACATGTTTGCTCATGGGTTTAGATTAAAAAAAAAAAAAAAAAATTCTGGAGGGGAAGATCCACAAGATTAGCAATCCTTGTATTTTGATGCAAGGCCAAATTTTTAATTCGCACATGGGACTGAAACTGGTTCTAAAGGCTGAAGGGTTTTTACCTTTATGTATTCTATGCATGCAGTTAAAAAAAAAACCCTATGTGCAGGCAGCAGCACCACCATCAGCACCTGCAGCAGCACCACCATCAGCACCTGCAGCAGCACCACCATCAGCACCTGCAGCAGCACCACCATCAGCACCTGCAGCAGCACCACCATCAGCACCTGCAGCAGCACCACCATCATCCTGTTCACAAACCCGATGCTGGTGTAATTTATATTTTTTTCTGTATGAAAAAAAAAACCCTATGTGCAGCACCCCCCACCCAATCCTTACCCGAGCTCCCCCCCGATCCAGTGATGTTCATGATCGCCTTGGCCATTCTTGGACTTTCCCTCCTCAATGTCAGAGACAGCAGCGGAAGCCCATTGGCCTTCTCTGAGGGCACTGCTCGAGGTGAAAGAGCCAGGAGCGCTGGCAAGGACCCGAAAAGGATGGGATCAGGGCTGCTCTGTACAGAAAAGGCAGCACCTGCAGCAGCACCACCATCAGCACCTGCAGCAGCACCACCATCAGCACCTGCAGCAGCACCACCATCATCCTGTTCACAAACCCGATGCTGGTGACTGGTGTAATTTATATTTTTTTCTGTATGAAAAAAAAACCCTATGTGCAGCACCCCCCACCCAATCCTTACCCGAGCTCCCCCCCGATCCAGTGATGTTCATGATCGCCTTGGCCATTCTTGGACTTTCCCTCCTCAATGTCAGAGACAGCAGCGGAAGCCCATTGGCCTTCTCTGAGGGCACTGCTCGAGGTGAAAGAGCCAGGAGCGCTGGCAAGGACCCGAAAAGGATGGGATCAGGGCTGCTCTGTACAGAAAAGGCAGCACCTGCAGCAGCACCACCATCAGCACCTGCAGCAGCACCACCATCAGCACCTGCAGCAGCACCACCATCAGCACCTGCAGCAGCACCACCATCAGCACCACCACCATCATCCTGTTCACAAACCCGATGCTGGTGTAATTTATATTTTTTTCTGTATGAAAAAAAAATGCACATGACCCCAGTGTTGTGTGAACATAGAAAGAACATCCACAACTCTGCCCTGAGCTACATCACCAATCTTGTCTTCAAACATATCCCAAACCGTCCTCTCTGCTCTTCTCAAGACCTCCTACTGTCAAGCTCTCTCATCTCCAGGATTTCTCCAGAGCCTCTCCCATCCTCTGGAACTCACTACCTCAAGCTGTCCAGCTATCCCCTACTCTTGCTACCTTCAGGCGATCCCAGAAAACTCACCTCTTCAGGGAAGCCTATCACACCTCCAACTAATCTTTTACCACTTCCATCAGCTCATTCCCCACAGTTACAACCTTTTGTACCACCTGCCCCACCCTATTAGATTGTAAGATCTTCTGAGCAGGGCCCTCTTAATCCTCTTGTATTTTTATTGTATTGCCTCCCTTTTATATTGTAAAGTGCTGAGTAAACTGTTGGCGCTATATAAATCCTGTATAATAATAAAAATAAAATAATGTGCCCTTTTGGAAACATTTACGTTGCATATTTTTGCACAGAACAAAACTCACGCAACACTATAGTGTTTTCCTGTGAACAAGACTCATAGAAAACAATGGTTTTCTCCATGCCCCTTCAGAGACAGGAAAATGCAGATCTGTGCACATGGTGTAAGACAGGGATCGACAAATCCTGGGCACCAGGTCGCCATGGCTACTAGAAATAGTGTCCTGGCGACTTGGCTTGGAAGGTGGGCAAAAAAAATAATTTTTTTTTTTTTTTGTGAGCTGGTGCCATGTGGTGGTGAGCCGTTGGTATTACAAGTTAAGCATTACAAGTTAAACAGCAATTCTAATGTCATTTTTCACTATTTTCACTGCCATCTTCTTCCCTCCAATTAAAACCCCCAAACATTATATTTTTTATCCTAACTCCCTAGAGAATAAAATGGCGATCGTTGCAATACTCTGTCACGTCGTATTTGCGCAGCGGTCTTACAAGCGCACTTTTTTGGGGAAAAAATTACACTTTTTTTAATTAAAAAGTAAGACAACAGTAAAGTTATCCCCATTTTTTTTAAATATTATGAAAGATAGTGTTACGCCGAGTAAATTCATACCCAACATGTCACGCTTCAAAATTGCGTTTGAACACCGTTTACATATGCGGGCGCTGCTCACGTATGTGTTCGCTTCTGCGCGCAAGCTCGTCGGGATGGGGCGCGTTTTCTGGCTCCTAACTTTTTTAGCTGGCTCCTAGATTCCAAGCAAATTTGTCAACCCCTGGTGTAAGAACATGATATGGGAAGCATCTTTCCCAGGTACAATTGTCAGTACCAGCATTACAGGGTGTATTCAGCTATATGGGAAGCCAGCAAACCATTGTAAATATTAAAAGAGCATAGAAGGCTGTATACCATCAGCAAGGCGTATGGAAGACGGTACAATTCTGAATGCTACAAGCTGCTTTGTCATACTGGATCAGCAAGTTCTGCTAATGTACAAGACCAGTGATCTGCCGATATGGTTCCGGCTATCGAGATGGTTTCTGTAAGGACTGCGCAGGCGCAATCCTTGCCGACGGAAATCTCTGAACTTCGGCCGGCAACCAGGGCGATGTGGAATTTGAGGAAAGTGGCCAGTCGGCCTCCTGGCTCTTTTTTTTTTTTTTTTTTAACATCCTCCAATCCACGGGGACGTTAAAGAATGAGCCTGGATGCCGGCCGAGGTTCGGAGATTTCCGTCGGCAAGGATTGCGCTTGCGCAGTCCTTACAGGGACCATCTCGATAGGGGAACCTTAACGACAGGTCACCGGCAGTTGCGGAGCATGTTTGAAATGCCAGAATTAATACTATTCTACAATTTTGCAAGCAGTCAATCGCCACTCATCAGACATAAAAGCATACAGCTTCACTACATCAGTATAAGAGAGAAGTATGGTCAAAGCTTTTTTTTTTGCCCACTTATTTCTGCACTCCTGGGATTCATATTCAGCGGACTAAGGCCCGTGTCAGGTGATGTCAGAGAGCCGGCCCAGGATCTGCAAGGATCCCAATTGTGATAGATAGATAGATAGATAGATAGATAGATAGATAGATAGATAGATAGATAGATAGATAGATAGATAGATATCAAGAGATTGCTTAACGTTCACTTTAAAGGATGCAATTGAGATTTCCATGAAGTCCTTTAGATACACCTCCAACCTCAGGTCCTAATAAAGCTGCCACAGTTACAATATTGGGGGGAGGGGTTAGTATTGTACTTTTCATTTGCACCAAGGACCCGTTTACACCTGCGCTGGTTTCTGAAAGGCAATCTGTGGCTTAGCTATAGGTACAGTAAATATCTACTAAATGTGTGGCGTTTAGGAGATATTTACTTTGTACTGCGCTGATGATGTCATTGGCACATGCGCTGTTAAAAAAAAAAAAAAAAAACCTCTGTGCCGTTATTCCACTAGCGAGTGCCATGACTGGCGGCTCCAGCGGGCATGTGCGGGAGTGACATCACGTGACTCCAGCCAGTCACAGAGCCATAGTCCGCAGCCCCGGAAGCAAAGAGGGCCGAACATGGATGTGGCCTCCAGCAGGGACAGCGCAGGCTTCATTTGCAGGCAAGTGTCACACAATGTGCTAGTATGCGATGCATACGGTCACATTATGCTTTTACTTTGCTGGAACAAAAAAGAAAGTAATCACCATCGGGGTTTACTTCCTCTTTAAAAGGGGTTGTAAAGGTTTGTGTTTTTTACCTTAAGGCCCCATTCACACCTCCGCGACAAAACGCCCGACGCTCGTGCCGCTGGAGGGGAGAATTCCCATTGCTGTCTATGAGATGGTTCACATCTCATAGACGCTGTACGCCTGCCGCCTGAAAAAAGTCCTGGAACCTTTTTTTCAGGCGGCATTGGCGTTCGGCCATACAAAGCAATGGGAAGACTTTGTTAAAAAAAAAAAAAAAAGTTACACACTCGCGGCAAAATACGCGGCGTATCTTGTCGCGGAGGTGTAAATGCAGCCTAATGCATCCTATGCATTAAGGTGAAAAAACACCTCATCATGGGCCCCGCAGCCCCCATTTTACTTACCTGAGCCCGTTCACTTGCTGTGCGCGTTCGCCCGGCATCCTCTTCTCCACGGAGTCTGGCTGTTGATTGGATAGATTGATAGCAGCGAAGCCATTGGCTCCCACTGCTATCAATCACATCCAATGACGGGGCGGGACTGAGTCATACACTCGGCATCTATGGACGCCAACTGTATGACACGGGAGCGAGCCCGCAAGCTAACCCCCTCAGGAAAGAGCTTCCTAGAGGGGGGTTAGCTTTACGGGGGAGGAGCCGAGACAGCCGCCGTGGGACCCCAGAACAGCAGGATCGGGGCCACTCTGTGCAAAATCAACTGCACAGTGGAGGCAAGTATGACATGTTTGTCATGTATTAAAAAAAAAAAAAATTTATATATATATATATATATATATATATATATATATATATATATATATATATATATATATATATATATATATATATATATATATATATATATATATATATATATATATATATATATATATATATATATATATATATATATATATATATATATATATATATATATATATATATATATATAATGAACCTTTACAACCCCTTTAACCCATTTGATCTGCAGTTGACATGGTGCCGAACATGTGATCAGTTATGACACCAACCATTTGCTGACGACAGATTGGTAGAGAACACAAGCGACTGTGACAGTGTTTCGGGAAACCGTAAAATTGATGGGTATAGTTTCACTGTAACCTTTACCTGTGCAAATAATATTAATTACCACAAACGATATTCAGGTGCACCAATACAATTACCTTACACAATGATTGGGTATAATATTTCTGATTCTATACAACCCGACATCAAAGACTTTAAAAGTGACTTTTCTTTACAGATCATTTCAAAAGATCTCACGCAAGGATTATCCTATATGGCTCATGCATGGCAAACGTATCCAAGATAAGAAAGACCTGTGTGCTGCACTGGATGGAGCAGAGATGACAGCTTCATTACAAGGCCATCAGGGACCACATTTCCTGCTCCTCCCCCCACCCCCTCCAGCCGATCACAGAAAAACGTTCCATCCCCCGGCCAAGCAGATACAAATACATGCAGGACATTATTACATCACATCAAGCTGCATACAGGAGATCCTAAATGAATGTCATAATATGGCAACAGACTCCATTCTCTGTGTCTGCCATCCAAAGCACACCCTGTACATCGAGTCATCAAACACAATGTGATTTGTGGTGAAGAACCTTCATTGTCCCCGGTATGTACCTGGAGCAGGATCATGCTTCTAGCACTGCCTGGGCTCTGAGGACAATACAGCGGGCAGCGGCACAGGGACCACCCAGGACCCGGCCTCCTCCAAAATAATGCTGCATGTCCCCAACACCACGCTATTATCTCCACCCCTCCATGGTACCCGGATGAACCGTGACAACACAAGCTGCAACCACACCATGAGCACTTGGGATCAGACTGGCCTATACACAAAGGATGACATGCAGATCCAGCACATGGACCCGTCCAGGCCAGCCCACTGCCAGTCTTCTTTGTTGCAATGTACATCACTCGTGCTGCGATCCCACATCCTGTCTAGTTCTGCAATGTCCATCAAATCACCTTGGATTCTCTCTTCTTATACACATCCCAGTACAAGTCATCCTAGGCCCAATGGAATATCAGACTAACTATAAAATCAGAGCGATTGCATACCCCTAGACATGCAGTCTTGTCATATCCCCCCCCCATAGCATGCAGTCTCGTCATACCCCCCCCCCCCCAAGCCCATTGACAGCACATTCCCCCCCCCCCCCAAGCCCATTGACAGCACATTCCCCCCCCCCCAAGCCCATTGACAGCACATTCCCCCCCCCCCCCAAGCCCATTGACAGCACATTTCCCCCCCCCAAGCCCATTGACAGCACATTCCCCCCCCCCCCCAAGCCCATTGACAGCACATTCCCCCCCCCCCCCCCAAGCCCATTGACAGCACATTCCCCCCCCCCCCCCCAAGCCCATTGACAGCACATTCCCCCCCCCCCCCCAAGCCCATTGACAGCACATTCCCCCCCCCAAGCCCATTGACAGCACATTCCCCCCCCCCCAAGCCCATTGACAGCACATTCCCCCCCCCCAAGCCCATTGACAGCACATTCCCCCCCCCCCCAGCCCATTGACAGCACATTCCCCCCCCCCCAAGCCCATTGACAGCACATTCCCCCCCCCCCCAAGCCCATTGACAGCACATTCCCCCCCCCCCCAAGCCCATTGACAGCACATTCCCCCCCCCCCAAGCCCATTGACAGCACATTCCCCCCCCCCCAAGCCCATTGACAGCACATTCCCCCCCCCCCAAGCCCATTGACAGCACATTCCCCCCCCCCAAGCCCATTGACAGCACATTCCCCCCCCCCCAAGCCCATTGACAGCACATCCCCCCCCCCCCCCAAGCCCATTGACAGCACATCCCCCCCCCCCCCAAGCCCATTGACAGCACACCCCCCCCAAGCCCATTGACAGCACATTTCCCCCCCCCCAAGCCCATTGACAGCACATTTCCCCCCCCCAAGCCCATTGACAGCACACCCCCCCCCCATTGACAGCACACCCCCCCCCCATTGACAGCACACCCCCCCCCCCAAGCCCATTGACAGCACACCCCCCCCCCAAGCCCATTGACAGCACACCCCCCCCCCCAAGCCCATTGACAGCACACCCCCCCCCCCCCAAGCCCATTGACAGCACATTCCCCCCCCCCCCCCAAGCCCATTGACAGCACATTCCCCCCCCCCAAGCCCATTGACAGCACATTTCCCCCCCAAGCCCATTGACAGCACATTTCCCCCCCAAGCCCATTGACAGCACATTCCCCCCCCCCCCCCCAAGCCCATTGACAGCACATTCCCCCCCCCCCCCAAGCCCATTGACAGCACACCCCCCCCCCCCCCAAGCCCATTGACAGCACACCCCCCCCCCCCAAGCCCATTGACAGCACACCCCCCCCCCCCAAGCCCATTGACAGCACACCCCCCCCCCCCCAAGCCCATTGACAGCACACCCCCCCCCCCAAGCCCATTGACAGCACACCCCCCCCCCAAGCCCATTGACAGCACACCCCCCCCCCAAGCCCATTGACAGCACCCCCCCCCCCAAGCCCATTGACACCACACCCCCCCCCCCCCAAGCCCATTGACAGCACCCCCCCCCCCCCCCAAGCCCATTGACAGCACACCCCCCCCCCCAAGCCCATTGACAGCACACCCCCCCCCCCCAAGCCCATTGACAGCACACCCCCCCCCCCAAGCCCATTGACAGCACACCCCCCCCCCCCAAGCCCATTGACAGCACACCCCCCCCCCCCCAAGCCCATTGACAGCACACCCCCCCCCCCCCAAGCCCATTGACAGCACACCCCCCCCCCAAGCCCATTGACAGCACACCCCCCCCCCAAGCCCATTGACAGCACACCCCCCCCCCCCCCAAGCCCATTGACAGCACCCCCCCCCCCCCAAGCCCATTTACAGCACACCCCCCCCCCCCAAGCCCATTGACAGCACCCCCCCCCCCCCAAGCCCATTGACAGCACACCCCCCCCCCCAAGCCCATTGACAGCACATTTCCCCCCCCCCCCCCAAGCCCATTGACAGCACATATATATATATATTGCCCATCCTATTCCATTGACAGTACAATCCCCATCCCATTCACCGGATATATATTCCCTGTCACACTGACCACACATTCCCCCACCCCCCTGACAGTATATATTCCCAGACACTGAATCTGGTCTCCCTGTATGACAATACACTCCATTTATCCAGGTTTCCTCCATGCACGTGTTCTCTTGGTACATCTCTTCCCAGACTCCTCATCTCTGTATGACATCACAGCATCCTACTGCAAACTACCCATCCATCATCACTCTCCTCTTGTATGGGCAGTATAACCCCCGGCCTATATCAGGTCTGATCATGGACCAGACATCCTATATTACCATACACCCATCATGACATCACATCCTCCCATTACAAATCCCCTGCAGTGTCTCCTCCCATTACCATACATCCCCATCCTACAGCACCCCGATCTGTATGTACAGCACCTACCCCAGATCCCCCCTGACACTTCTCAGCACATCCCCCATTACCATACACCCCCATCCTACAGCACCCTGATCTGTATGTACAGCACCTACCCCAGACACTTCTCAGCACACCCCCCATTACCCTACACCCCCATCCTACAGCACCCCTGATCTGTATGTACAGCACCTACCCCAGACACTTCTCAGCACATCCCCCATTACCATACACCCCCATCCTACAGCACCCCGATCTGTATGTACAGCACCTACCCCAGATCCCCCCTGACACTTCTCAGCACACCCCCCATTACCCTACACCCCCATCCTACAGCACCCCTGATCTGTATGTACAGCACCTACCCCAGACACTTCTCAGCACATCCCCCATTACCATACACCCCCATCCTACAGCACCCCGATCTGTATGTACAGCACCTACCCCAGATCACCCCTGACACTTCTCAGCACATCCCCCATTACCATACACCCCCATCCTACAGCACCCCGATCTGTATGTACAGCACCTACCCCAGATCCCCCCTGACACTTCTCAGCACATCCCCCATTACCCTACACCCCCATCCTACAGCACCCTGATCTGTATGTACAGCACCTACCCCAGACACTTCTCAGCAAACCCCCCATTACCATACACCCCCATCCTACAGCACCCTGATCTGTATGTACAGCGCCTACCTCTGATGACCCCAGACACTTCTCAGCACATCCCCCATTACCCTACACCCCCATCCTACAGCACCCCTGATCTGTATGTACAGCACCTACCCCAGACACTTCTCAGCACATCCCCCATTACCATACACCCCCATCCTACAGCACCCCGATCTGTATGTACAGCACCTACCCCAGATCCCCCCTGACACTTCTCAGCACACCCCCCATTACCCTACACCCCCATCCTACAGCACCCCTGATCTGTATGTACAGCACCTACCCCAGACACTTCTCAGCACATCCCCCATTACCATACACCCCCATCCTACAGCACCCCGATCTGTATGTACAGCACCTACCCCAGATCACCCCTGACACTTCTCAGCACATCCCCCATTACCATACACCCCCATCCTACAGCACCCCGATCTGTATGTACAGCACCTACCCCAGATCCCCCCTGACACTTCTCAGCACATCCCCCATTACCCTACACCCCCATCCTACAGCACCCTGATCTGTATGTACAGCACCTACCCCAGACACTTCTCAGCAAACCCCCCATTACCATACACCCCCATCCTACAGCACCCCTGATCTGTATGTACAGCACCTACCTCTGATGACCCCAGACACTTCTCAGCACATCCCCCATTACCCTACACCCCCATCCTACAGCACCCTGATCTGTATGTACAGCACCTACCCCAGATCACCCCAGACACTTCCCAGCACATCCCCCATTACCCTACACCCCCATCCTACAGCACCCCTGATCTGTATGTACAGCACCTACCCCAGACACTTCTCAGCACATCCCCCATACCAGACTCTCCTAGATCCCTTTACAGGAAATATATCATCAGAGCAGATCCTCTTCTTAGGTCTGACCACAAATCCCCACCCCAGATCCCCTGTATTCTGTGTGTTTATAGAACAATCTCCAATGGCACATCTCTGGGCATAAGCCCCACTATGGTGTATGTTCAATAAACCTTCCTATCCCAGGAAAATACATAAGATGCAATAAAAATCTGTCCCAGCACCGCCCAATCACCAGAAATCCCACCCGATACCTCTGATCTCTATGGGAGAATACAGCAACCCCCCACCCCCCCAAAAAAAAATCCCAGCACCTCCCAGTTATAACTATACCCCACCCTTACATAGTAAAGAACCAATACAGACACCCCTACATTTTGCATACCCCCCACCCTGTTCACCCTGTGTTATAATACACTGCCAGTCCTGCCCCCCCCCCCATCCGAACCCTCCAATATGACACCCCCCATGTAGTATCCTGACCCCCATGTCATAATCTGCTCCTAATATGACGTCCCACCCATGCAATATGCTGACCCCCCCATGTACAATGCTCCCCCAGATGGAAAACACATAGGATGGATGGTTGGTGCCCTCCTCCTCCTCCCCTATAGATATGACGAGCTCTGTCAGTCCGGACACGCTGGGATTTGTGGTCCCCCCTCCCCCAGCCGTACCGTTCAGCGGGCAGTTGTCAGTGCGGCCTCAGCGCGGTGTTTGGTGGTCGGTGTGTCCGGGGAGGGTGAGCCTCCTCCCAGTATCAGGCCCGGAGCCCAGGCCTCTCCTAACTGACAACCGAAGTTCCGGAGCGCATCCTCTCCTGCCGGTAACCGCCTCTGTCTGCTGCAAATGGCGAGCTCTCCTCCCCGCCCACAATGCACCGCGCCTGCCTGCCCGATGACGTCATGGCTGGCAACGGAGGGGTGGGGAAGTGACAGTACATGGCTGGCTCTACACTGACTGCTGGAGACCCCCCTGTATACATGGAGCTAGTGTCCCCCCCCTGTATACATGGAGCTAGTGTCCCCCCCTGTATACATGGAGCTAGTGTCCCCCCCCCTGTATACATGGAGCTAGTGTCCCCCCCCCCCTGTATACATGGAGCTAGTGTCCCCCCCCCCTTTATACATGGAGCTAGTGTCCCCCACCCCTGTATACATGAAGCTAGTGTCCCCCCCCCTTTATACATGGAGCTAGTGTCCCCCCCCCCCCTGTATACATGGAGCTAGTGCCCCCCCCTGTATACATGAAGCTAGTGCCCCCCCCCCCTGTATACATGGAGCTAGTGCCCCCCCCTTTATACATGGAGCTAGCGTCCCCCCCCCTGTATACATGGAGCTAGCGTCCCCCCCCCTGTATACATGGAGCTAGTGTCCCCCCCCCTGTATACATGGAGCTAGTGCCCCCCCCCTGTATACATGGAGCTAGTGTCCCCCCCCCTGTATACATGGAGCTAGTGCCCCCCCCCCTGTATACATGAAGCTAGTGTCCCCCACCCCTGTATACATGGAGCTAGTGTCCCCCCCCCCTGTATACAAGAAGCTAGTGCCCCCCCCTGTATACAAGAAGCTAGTGTCCCCCCCCCTGTATACATGAAGCTAGTGTCCCCCCCCTGTATACAAGAAGCTAGTGTCCCCCCTTTATACATGGAGCTACTGCCCCCCCCCCTGTATACATGAAGCTAGTGTCCCCCCCCTTTATACATGGAGCTAGTGTCCCCCCCCCCCTGTATACATGAAGCTAGTGCCCCCCCTTTATACACAAAGCTAGTGTCCCCCCTTTATACATGAAGCTAGTGTCCCCCCCTTTATACATGAAGCTAGTGTGCCCCCCCCCCCTTTATACATGAAGCTAGTTGTCCCCCCTGTATAAATGGAGCTAGTGTCCCCCCCCCCTGTATACATGGAGCTAGTGTCCCCCCCCCTTTATACATGAAGCTAGTTGTCCCCCCTGTATAAATGGAGCTAGTGTCCCCCCCCCCTGTATACATGGAGCTAGTGTCCCCCCCCCTTTATACATGAAGCTAGTTGTCCCCCCTGTATAAATGGAGCTAGTGTCCCCCCCCCCTGTATACATGGAGCTAGTGTCCCCTCCTTTATACATGAAGCTAGTTGTCCCCCCCCTGTATACATGAAGCTAGTGTCCCCCCCTTTATACATGGAGCTAGTGTCCCCCCCTTTATACATGAAGCTAGTTGTCCCCCCTGTATAAATGGAGCTAGTGTCCCCCCCCCCTTTATACATGGAGCTAGTGTCCCCCCTGTATACATGGAGCTAGTGCCCCCCCTTTATACATGGAGCTAGTGTCCCCCCCTGTATAAATGGAGCTAGTGTCCCCCCCCCCCCTGTATACATGGAGCTAGTGTCCCCCCCTTTATACATGGAGCTAGTGCCCCCCCCTTTATACATGGAGCTAGTGTCCCCCCCTGTATAAATGGAGCTAGTGTCCCCCCCCTTTATACATGGAGCTAGTGTCCCCCCCTTTATACATGGAGCTAGTGTCCCCCCCTGTATAGATGGAACTAGTGCCACCCCCCTGTATACATTAAGCTAGAGTCCCCCCCCCCCTGTATACATGGAGCTAGTGTCCCCCCTGCATACATGGAGCCAGGGCTGGACTGGGACAAAAATTTGGCCCTGGACTTCATCCAGACTGGCCCACTTTGACTGGTCTCTCCCACAGCGGCCGGACAACTCCCTTTATACATGGAGCTAGTGTCCCCCCCTTTATACATGGAGCTAGTGTCCCCCCTTTATACATGGAGCTAGTGTCCCCCCTTTATACATGGAGCTAGTGTCCCCCCCTTTATACATGGAGCTAGTGTCCCTCCCTTTATACATGAAGCTAGTGTCCCCCCCCCCTGTATACATGGAGCTAGTGCCCCCCCCCCCCTGTATGCATGAAGCTAGTGTCCCCCCTGTATGTATGGAGCTTGTGTCCCCCCTGTATACATGGGGGTAGTGTGTGTCCCCCCCTTTATACATGGAGCTAGTGTCCCCCCCCCTGTAAACATGGAGCTAGTGTCCCCCCCTGTATACATGGAGCTAGTGTCCAATAAAAGTGTTGCTGGCGCAAGTGAAAATATACTATAATAGTGGGTATGCTGCAATCAGAAAAAAAGGGGCAGGACACCCAGTGGTGCCTGGTCCTTAAAAAAATGGATGTGGTATGTGAATTGCGCTCCCCTAGTGGTTCATCTATCGCCACCTACTTCTGGGCAATGGTTTTTAGTTATTAGCCCCCAATACATATCACCTCCATTTGGTAATAGACCGAATAAATATAAATGTGTATTGTTATTGCAGAAACTGGCACTGATCCTGGGGGTTGTTATTTCCTTGGGGGGGGGGGGACTCAATTTTTTATGATGTTGTTCCTAGTTGCATCAGGTTTCTCAAACCTTTGCATGCCTGCTCTTTAAGTAATAATGACTAAGCCCCTCCCCTTCATGACATTGTCAAAAAGGGACCGAGCATGGATGACCTTAAAATGATGCCCCCCCCCCCCTGAAAAAAGTTAAGGGGACGCCCATGTATACAGGCCTCCTCTTACCACCGGCATCCAGAGCACTGTGCATTACAGGACTCTCCTCATACCACCATCCAGCACTGTGCAGCATTACAGGCCATTTAGACCACGTCCCAGAGCACTGTGCAGCATTACAGGCCTCCTCAGACCGCCGTCCCAGAGCACCATGCATTACAGGCCTCCTCAGACCACCATCCAGAGCACTGTGCATTACAGGCCTCCTCAGACCACCATCCAGAGCACTGTGCATTACAGGCCTCCTCAGACCACCATCCAGAGCACTGTGCATTACAGGCCTCCTCAGACCACCATCCAGAGCACTGTGTATTACAGGCCCCCTCAGACCACCATCCAGAGCACTGTGTATTACAGGCCCCCTCAGACCACCATCCAGAGCACTGTGTATTACAGGCCTCCTCAGACCACCATCCAGAGCACTGTGCATTACAGGCCTCCTCAGACCACCATCCAGAGCACTGTGCATTACAGGCCTCCTCAGACCATCCCAAGTGGTTAAATCTGTATCTATGAGTTTGTTCAAACCTTCAAGGCCAGTTCACACCAGATGCAGTTCCATGCACTTTTATTCCGCCCTAAAAATGCATGCACAGTGTTTTCCATGTATTCCAATGGCTCTAGTTCACACCAATGCAGTCAGTTCCAGTCAGAAACTGACTGCACTGGTGTGAACTAGAGCCATTGGAATACATGGAAAACACTGTGCATGCATTTTTAGGGCCATTTCACACCACAAAAATGCACTTCGGATACGTTCCGGTTCAGTTTTTGCTAACTGTTCACACCACACGCAGTCATAGTGTGTTTTTGATACAATTTTCTAGGTACCAGTACAGTTCTGTGCAGTAATAATTCAGCACGCTATACTTTTCTTCCCCCTGAAATTGACTGCACTGGTGTGAACTAGAACCATAGGAATACATGGAAAACACTGCATGAAATTTTAGTGCAGAAAAAAGCGCACAGAACTGCATCTGGTGTGAACTGTAAGCAAAAACTGAACCGGAAAGTATCCGGAGAGCACTAATACCATAAATAATAACATACAGTATTATAAGTCTGAGGGATCAGGAGTAAAAGACACAGAATTTAGAGGGCATTAGTAAGTGACTCAGACTGGGCCACATTTAACAATTAACCCCATTAGGCCTCTTTCACACAGACGTGTCCGTGTACGAGGCTCCGCTTTGCTCAGCAGGGATTGCTCCGTTGATCCCCGCTGAGCATACAGATGGCAGGTCTGTCTCTGCACACTGTGCAGGGACCGACTTGTCAGAGCGCCGCTCTCCTCTATGGGGGATCGGATTAAGACGGACCATAGAGTGCGTTTTCATCCGATCTGATCCGCTAGACCAGGGGTCTCCAAACTGCGGCCTGAGGGCCAGATGTGGCCCTTTGCTAGCCTTTATCCGGCCCTTGGGGCACTATTCCTCCCACTGACACTATGTTTTCCACTGATACCAACAATGGGATACTATTCCTCCTTCTAATACCAATAATGGGGCACTACTTCTTCTACTGACCACCAACCCCAAAGCCATATTTATTCTCACTGATGCTGGGCTCTGCACATTTTCTACCCCTGCTGGCCACAATCCCGGCCCTCCTAAAGTCTGAAGGACAGTAGACTGGCCCTTTGTTTGAAAAAGTTTGGAGACCCCTGCGCTAGACGGATAGAAAAATAGGGTTTCCATCCGTCAGACTTTATCGGAGCAGGTCGGATGTCAGCGGACATGTCACCGCTGACATCCGTCGCTCCATAGATCTGTATGGAGCGCCCATTCAGGTCCGCCTGTCAGTTTTTTAGGCAGACCTGAACGGTCGCTCGATACAGGTCTATGGAGCGACGGATGTCAGCGGTGACATGTCTGCTGATATCCGACCCGCTCCGATCAGCTAAAGTCTGACAGATGGAAACCCTATTTTCCATCCATCCGTCTGGCGGATCAGATCGGATGAAAACGGTCTCTATGGTCCATCTCCATCCAATCCCCCATAGAGGAGAGCGGCACTCTGACAGGTCGGTCCCTGCACAGTGTTTTCACCCGTGTGAAAGGGGCCTAAGCCATCAGGTTTTTTTTTACTGTCCATTTTTACATACCATAGGAGCAGTGGCGTCACTAGGGTTGGTGTCACCTGGTGCGGTAAAATATGGTGTCACCCCCCCCCCCCCATCAAAAATTTCAAATATTTTTTACCCTACTGTTTGCTCTCTGTTCTCCTTTCTTCCCCTTTTCTCTCTCTCCCTATCCATCTTTCTTGTGCGTTCTATCCCTTCTTCTTTCTCTCCATTTTTCTTTGTCCCCTCCCCCCACCTCTCTTTCTCCAGAACCGGAATTCACATCTCAGGAGCCTTCAGGCCAGGGGCGTACCTAGAGCATTTGGCACCCGGGGCGGATCCAATATCTGGCACCCCCCCACACGTTAAAATGTAAAAACACCCCACTGTGCCCCCTGCATACCTCTGCATCCTTCAATATCTTTTTGTTACTACTGTGTACCCCTCTCCACAACTGCACCTCTGGACCACTATACATTGCACAGTACCCTGCACCCCTTTACATTACACAGCCCCCTGCATCACTGGACCCCTTTACATTACACAGCCCCCTGCACCACTGGACCCCTTTACATTACACAGCCCCCTGCATCACTGGACCCCTTTACATTACACAGCCCCCTGCATCACTGGACCCCTTTACATTACACAGCCCCCTGCATCACTGGATCCCTTTAAAATTACACAGTATCCTGCATCACTGGACCCCTTTAAAATTACACAACACCCTGTATCACTGGACCCCTTTACATCTCACAGCCCCCTTCACCTCTGGACCCTTTTACATTACACAGCCCCCTGCACCACTGGACCCCTTTACATTACACAGCCGCCTGCACCTCTGCACCCCTTTACATCACATAGCCCCCTGCACCTCTGGACCCTTTTACACTACACAGCCCTCTGCACCCCTTTACATTACACAGCACCCTGCACCTCTGGACCATTTTACATTACACAGCACCCTGCATCACTGCACCCCTTTTACATTACACAGCCGCCTGCACCTCTGCACCCCTTTACATCACATAGCCCCCTGCACCTCTGGACCCTTTTACACTACACAGCCCTCTGCACCCCTTTACATTACACAGCACCCTGCACCTCTGGACTCCTTTACATTACACAGCACCCTGCATCACTGGACCCCTTTACATTACACAGCACCCTGCATCACTGGCCCCCTTTACATCTCATAGCCCCCTGCACCTCTGGACCCTTTTACATTACACAACACCCTGCATCACTGCACCCCTTTTACATTACACAGCACCCTGCATCACTGCACCCCTTTTACATTACACAGCCGCCTGCACCTCTGCACCCCTTTACATCACATAGCCCCCTGCACCTCTGGACCCTTTTACACTACACAGCCCTCTGCACCCCTTTACATTACACAGCACCCTGCACCTCTGGACCCTTTTACATTACACAGCCACCTGCACCTCTGGACCCCTTTACATTACACAGCACCCTGCATCACTGCACCCCTTTACATTACACAGCACCCTGCATCACTGCACCCCTTTTACATTACACAGCCGCCTGCACCTCTGCACCCCTTTACATCACATAGCCCCCTGCACCTCTGGACCCTTTTACACTACACAGCCATCTGCACCCCTTTACATTACACAGCACCCTGCACCTCTGGACCCCTTTACATTACACAGCACCCTGCATCACTGGCCCCCTTTACATCTCATAGCCCCCTGCACCTCTGGACCCTTTTACATTACACAACACCCTGCATCACTGCACCCCTTTTACATTACACAGCCACCTGCACCTCTGGTCATGTCAGCTAAAAATCGGGATGGTGTCACCCCTCTAGTGGGTGTCACCCGGTGCGGCCCGCACCCCCCGCACCCCCTAGCAACGCCACTGCATAGGAGAGACTACTGAGTCTACTAATGGTATTATTTACTCATTCCCCAATATTAAATCAATCCTGGACATACTTCCCTTCCCTGGTGTCAAGCATGAATAAGCCCTAATTTGAGGGTTCTTAATTCTACATATATCTACCCATCCAACCTCCTCGATAAACTTCCCAAATTTACTCTTTTCTATACAATCCTTTATCAAAAATTGTAATGCATTCAGTCTAGCATATACAAATATATATCTCCCCTCTGGGTCTCTTTTTACTCGCATACATTCCCGGGATACCGTCTGGTGTACCATTAAGGTAATTCCCCTTGAATAAGTTGTATGGTACGCATGGTCTAACCACTGAACCCATGTTTTTTTTAACTGATGGGAATGCTCTTTTATCATATCTGTTTCCTGTAAGCATATTAAGCAAATTGCATCAATCACTATTCTAAATTCAACTCTATAATTTGTGATATATCATAATTAATCATTGTGTTCAAACCTTCATATGCATGTGCTATACACCCCGCCTCTCCACAAAAAAAGAAAAGGAAATTAATCGAAATCTATTATATAATCACTATCAGTCCAGCACATAGCATTTCTCGTTAACTTTTGTCTCTATTTTTCAACAATCAAATCTTAGTCACTTCTCATCTATACAGTTCATACTTATTGATCCATTGATTTGGTACTTAAACTCATCCACTGTTGGGCTTGTTCTGGGGTGTTGAAAAAAAAAGTCTTTCCATCGTCCACCACTCTTAATCGAGCCGTATACATCATTGATATTCAATTTCTTTTTCCCAAAGTTTTCGCTTAATTTCATTAAATGTTGCACGTTGCTTCTGTAGCTCCAACGAAAAGTCTGGGAATATAGATACTTTGTTATTCTCAAACTGTATGTTTCCCTTTTGTCTTGCCTTCCGCAATACCAGATCTTGATCCTTACAATTTAGCAATCTTGCTAATATTAGTCTTGCTAGTGCACCTGGTTATGGTGATCTTGCTGGAACTCTATGAGCTCTCTCCACTCCAAATGCCATAGAAAACTCTGCATCCAAAAAGATTGTTTCTATCCAACTCTCCATAAATTGTCCCACATTCAACCCTTCTACTTTCTCTGGCATACCCACAATTCATATATTATTTCTTTGCATACGATTTTCTAAATCGTCCTTTTTTTGCCACAGTACCATTTGTTTTTCCGTTTCTGCTACTTTTTTTACTTCTGGGGGGGAGTTCTCCAACGTTGACACTCTATTCTCCACTTCAGTCACCCCCCCCCCCCCCCGCATATTCTGCAGATCTTGCCTGAGAAATCCTATATCCTCCTTTAATTCCTTGATTTCCCCCATTAACAGTGTTCATCTGATCCAGCGTGAGTTTCTTTTCCATTTTATCAGCCGGGAGAGGGGGGAGTACTTGCTTTTAATGTTTCAGCTACCAGCAACCCGCCACTCCATGTCTGTGGAGGGCTGCGTCCATTCTGCTGATTCTCGGTCCTTGCGTACTCCCGCAGCCGATCCGCCGCAGTTTGTCTGTTCATACCAGCCACCTCACGCCTTCAGCCTTAGGATGATGCCGTTTTAAGTCTCTCAGAGCTGACATCCCATCACAGGATAATGCCAGATGCTAAAGTCTGGACGCAGAGCTCACGCTAAACTCCTACACCTCCATCCATGTCAGCAGAGGCCAGAGGAACCATGCCCCAGGAAATGATGAAAGGGGTTACCACCTTTTTAACACATTTGGCTCTATGATAGATGACTCTAGGTCTATTAGTCACGAACCAGACTTGGTACAGAAAGCTTTTCAGGATTGTCATACCTATATTCCCAAAGATAGAATCCAATCCCTGACAATTTCTTCCAATGTAAAGTTCATCACTCAATATCAATATTTTTTTTTAAATATTATCAAATAAGGTGGGTATACTTCTGCAGGACCCTAAGCTAGGTCAGAGTCTGACTGGTAGACCTAGAGTCATCTATCGTAGAGCCAAATGTGTTAAAAATATAGTAGCCCAGAGTAAGATCCCCCATTTCACGAGTTTATCCCAAAAGTCCATGGTCACATTTTTTAATCTAACTGGCATGTTTCAATGCAAAAAGATTAGATGCAAGATGTGTCGTTTTGTACAACATTGCCAAAAATGGTTAGAAGATAGCTCAGGTAAGAACTACTCTCTCTTAATTCTTTCAGTTGCTCTACAGAATTTGTAGTTTATGGTCTTTCATGCCCCTGTCGCCTCCTCTATGTGGGCTGCACCACTGGCCCCAGTGAGGGAACATTTTGGGGAACACAGGAGGTTCATTGAAAAGGGTGAGGAGGATCATTGTGTCCCTAGAAATTTCCTTACACACCGCAACAAATCCAGGGAAGGACTGCAAGTTTGGGTAATAGAGTCCCCAATGGAGTCACAGAAGTAGAAAAAAACAATAAAACAAATAGGATCTAACCTTTGGATTATCCAAAACGTGAAAAAATGATTTGGCCAGTTTCATCCCAAAATGTTCATGATAAAAACAACCCATTTTTCGTCTTCCTTGCAGCATTGGTTCCATATACAGATGCTTTCCCTTACCTACACTCTCTTTAATCTAATAATAGTAACAAATGCTGACCATAGTTTTTCTGTGTTGCTACCAAAATCAATACACTTTATTTATAACAAGCTTTATATTAACGGGACAAGCAGCAATGATATTGCAAAAAATAATATCTTGATTAGACAAACATACTATCTATGGACAGACAATATTTAAAGGAAAATGAAAAAATCTTACTAATTCGCTGCTATGGAACTATCGTGTATGAATAAGAAATAAATGTGATGAACTGCTGCAACCACTCTAAAAGTGCACTCACTCACTTAAACATAAATTAATTCATTGACATAATGGTGCGCTGTTCATACTCTCAAACAGTAAAATTTACATATACATTATAAAGTACCAAGTGATAAAAAAAATATATATATATATTAGTGCTGTCAAGCGATTAAAATTTCTAATCGTGATTAATCGCATTAATGTCATAGTTAACTCACGATTAATCGCCCGATTAAGGAGGTTCACCCTTTAAAACATTTTTTTTTTGTTTTCTTATTTTATTTTATTTTTTTATAATATTAAATTGTGTTTTTTTATTTTTTTACATTTTGATCACTTTTATTGCTGTCACAAGGAATGTAAACATCCCTTGTGACAGCAATAGGTGGTGACAGGTACTCTTTATGGAGGGATCGGGGTCTAAAAGACCTCCGAGCCCTCCTTTGCACTTCAAAGTATTCAGATCGCCGAAAACGGCGATTCTGAATACTGTGTACTTTTTTAAATCCGGCGCCATTGGCAGCCGAGAAACCCGGAAGTGACGTCATGACGCCGCTTCCGTGGTTTCAATGCGGAGACTGAATCAAAGCCGTTTATGGCTTAGTGTCAGTCTCCGCCTGAACACAGAACGCGGCGGATGGAGGATCGGGTCTCCCGGTGGGACGGGAGGCCCGGTCAGAGCGGCAAAAGGCGGCGGGAGGGGGGGGGATGTCCCCTCCCGCTCTTCCGGCATAACAACCAAACAGCTTTTAGCCGCATCGGTTGTTATGTTTGGATAGCCGATCGCCCGCTCTAAACAACGGTACCGGGATGATGCCTGCGGCTGCAGGCATCATCCCGGTATAACCCCCGAACGTTAATCGCGCGATAAAAAAGTTTACGGCGTTAACATGGGTTTGTGTTAACGCCGTTAATAACGCGTTTAACTGACAGCACTAATATATATACAAAAATAGTAAACGATAGTGCGAAAAAATGCATAAAAATATAAGGTGAAAGTGTTCAAAAAGTCCAAAATTATAAAGTGTTCAAATATCAATCCACACTCTTCAAAGTATGAGCAAAGTTAGAAAGTGATATCCCAAAATAGCTTGTAACCACCTTGTCACCTCTAGGTGCAGTGCATGCTCACCTTAGTATTTTGACCTGCGGAAAAACACCCAATACACTCTGGCCTGCCTGTGTTCCAACATTGGCCCATGGTGATAACGCCCCCTACAGGCAAACAATGGGAAAACCCTCCAAGCACAGCCACAGCCGGAACAGAGGCTGATTTAGCCTTAATCAGAGTCTGAGCTAACTATCAGCTCAGACACCCAGTAAATTTAAACATAGCCCCTGGTCATCAGGAGCAGGGCGCTACATATGTTTAATTTTGAGCTGCAAAATTGTGCAAGGTATGATCCCCCATCTTAAGGGCTATTTCATATGAGAGGAAGCCACTCAATGAAGGAAACCAGGGGAGGACCTGTCCTGTGGAGGACCAAGCAGAAGGCTGGTATCTCGGGAGAGGCCTGGTAACTTTATTGGAGGATACACCGTATTCTATGATGCCTTACAGTGTTCCCAGGTCGGCTTAAAGGCTCTAAACTGTACAGCTGGAAATCCGGGTACTAAATCCTGTGGCAGAGGATTCCGAAACAGTTTATCTGTCACCAGGTGTGGATTGTCACGTCGCCTGCCACCAGGTGTGGATTGCCACGTCGCCTGCCACCAGGTGCGGACTGCCACGTCGCCTGCCACCAGGTGCGGACTGCCACGTCGCCTGCCACCAGGTGTGGATTGCTACTTGTCATGTCACCTGCCAACAGGTGTGGATTGCTACTTGCCATGTCACCTGCCACCAGGTGTGGATTGCTACTTGCCATGTCACCTGCCACCAGGTGTGGATTGCCACATCACCTGATGTGGTTTGCCACCTGCCATTAGATTTTTTTGTCACCTGCCGTGATGGCAGCACAGGCCAGTGAGGGAGAACAGCAGTAATGCGGGGCGGGTGGTGAGAGATGATCTCATCTTTCTGCTCCCCCACCTCGCAGCAATGTAGCAGCCCCGCTGTGTTGGCGGAAGTGCCATGATCCTGGCGGGCGATGAGAGATGTCATCTCTCTGCTTGCCTGCCACTGCACCTCACACAGTGCAGCCTTTGCGGCCCGGCTGCAAATAGGCCACGGCCCAGCAGTGGGCCGTGGACCGGGGGTTGGGGAACCCTGCCTTAGGTGATACACAGAGATGAAGCAAATCCTCCTGCATAAATTGTACCTGCTTATCTGCAGTCTTCTCTTCTCTACATCCTCCAGAATTTCTGTAGTCCAGAAAGTACAGCATAGAGAAGGGAGCCGAGTGTAACCTGAGACCTGAGTGGAGGGAATAGACACATCCCCTCTACACAGTCTTCTAACAAAATATGCTAGCTGAGCCTATCAATCATCCGCTGCGTGCTGGTGGGGTGACAGGGCCATCTCGCAGGATTGTCTAGTTTCCACAGTCAGAGGTGACTCATACAGATAGCAGAAGAATGAGATAGGAGACAGAAATCACACCAGGTGCTTTGGATTGAGGCAAATGCACACTATTGAAGCATATGCTTTGTTCATTTTTTATTTTAGAGGTTTACAACAGTTTTAATGACCCAGTAATCTATTATTAGTTAAATCATATTTTATTGAGTTTATAATTTCCAAAGAACATGGGAAGAACACGGTAAAGACGTGGAAAATAATAAACAAACACACAACAAATAAAAATCACATGGTTTTAGCTCATGGGAGTATTTGAAGGTCTTACAGCAAGGTCTTAGAGCCACAAGACAGCCAGGTTAAAGCAGAGTTCCACCCTAAAAATGAACTTTCTATTAACAGCTTGCCTTTAATGTAAAAAATAAATAAAAATAAAAATGTTACTCTATCTGGCTGTTACTAGGCAGATTTCGTATTCTGCCTACTTCCTAGTTTTAGGTTGTTCAACTTCCTGTCTTAAGATCCCATTGCCTCCTGGGAAATGAGTCCCTGGGCATTACTGTGCCTAAAAATCACCCAGCATGCACCTCTCCCTAAAAACCAGGAAGAAAAAGGAACTGGGCTTCACATGCCCACACATATGATGGATATGGCCACAACATGAGCTGGAGGATAAAAGGCAAGTGTTTGCAATGATTTCGGGAACGATTGGGGAGCTATTAATATGTTTTAGGGACTATTTAATGTGATAAATTTTAGCTTGCAAAAAAATAAATAAATAAATTATGCCCGGAAACCCCGCTTTAAGCATTACGGCATCTTGGACTAAGATGCATACCCAAATCAAATATGTGAAACAGCATAATAAACATCAGGACAGATACAGCTGTGGGATATTCAAACAATTTGTTTAGGAACCTCTCGTCCATCGATTTGAGAGCATAAAATGTAATGGAAGGATTGGAAATGCTCGGGGAAAAAATCTCACGTCTCTCAGGATAAAAAGAAAAAAGTGGATGATACATAAAACAATGAAGTGAACAACTCAGGTGGAGAACATGTCTCTCTTTAATCTATATTTCATTAAAGTTTCAATACAGTTTCCTTTTCCCTCCTCACTTCCTGTTTGGAATATGCAGTGCAGTGTGCACTTTTTTAATGCACGCTACAATTCTTAACGTCCATAGTCCATTTTAAGAATAAAAAAAAGGAGGGTGAAGAAAAAAATAGGACCGCGAAGAATGAACCACCCTCTAATAGGAAGTCAGATCACAGGAGTAAAACAAAAAGGAACGTAAAGATTTGGAGGATGCTGAGAGCAAGAGAAGGGACTTTTTTTCAGTTAACAAAACATACTTGAATAGAATATATTTTTTTAACTGCTTGCCAACCGCCCACCGTCAATTTTACGGCGGCAAGTTGGCTCCCCTGCACGAGAGCCCGTAGTATAACGTCGGCTCTCGCGCAGGCCACTAGGGGCCCCCCGTCTCCCGTGCACATGCCTGTTGGGCGCGATTGCCGCCGGGCACTCGCGGTCGCTCGTTACAGAGCGGGGACCGGGAGCTGTGTGTGTAAACACACAGCTCCCGGTCCTGTCAGGGGGAGAAATGTTGATCTTCTGTTCATACAATGTATGAACAGAAGATCAGTCATTTCCCCTAGTGAGGTCACCCCCCCCCCAAGTTAGAACACACCCAGGGAACATACTTAACTCCTTCACTGCCAGTGGCATTTTTATAGAAATCCAATGCATTTTTATAGCACTGATCGCTATAAAAATGCCAATGGTCCCAAATATGTGTCAAAAGTGTCCGAAGTGTCCGCCATAATGTCGCAGTACCGGAAAAAAACACTGATCGCCGTCATTACTAGTAAAAAAAAATATTAATAAAAATGTCATAAAAATACCCCCTATTTTGTAAACGCTATAACTTTTGCGCAAACCAATCAATAAATGTTTATTGCGATTTTTTTTACAAAAAATATGTAGAATACGTATTGGCCTAAACTGAGGAATTTTTTTTTATATATATATATTTTTGGGGATTATTTATTATAGCAAGAAGTAAAAAATATAAATTTTTTCAAAATTGTCGCTCTATTTTTGTTTATAGCGCAAAAACTAAAAACCGCAGAGGTGATCAAATAGCACCAAAAGAAAGCTCTATTTGTGGGGAAAAAAGGATGTCAATTTTGTGTGGGAGCCACGTCGCACAACCGCGCAATTGTCAGTTAAAGCGTAGCAGTGCCGAATCGCAAAAAGTGCTCTGGTCTTTGGGCAGCAATATGGTCCGGGGTTTAAGTGTTTAATGTAGAATTTAAAGTACAGAATTTAACTAAAGACAAAACGTATTTTTTTACTGCTGTCTGTCCACATTACCATTATCATTGAAAGTGAAAGTAAAAGAAAAATCACACATTTTGGGTTGTCCCCAGAAAAGTAATAGAGGGGAAATCTTCCAATGGGGACACAAATTCTTGTGACATGGATTTCATTAATTTGCAGAGATTTCCTCTCACTTCCTGTTTGGCTATGGGATGGGAGGTGGAGGGAAATCTCTCCAATGGGACACAGATGGCAAAATATAAACTGACAGGGGTTATCACTATCCCTAATGCCCTGTACACACAGTCGGAATTTCGGATGGAAAAAGTCAGATGGGAGCTTTCCATTGGATATGTCGACCGCGTGTATACGGACTTAGATAGAGAACATGGGGCCAGATTCACAAAGGGGATACGACGGCGTATCTCCTGATACGCCGTCATATCTCTGTTTCTATCTATGCGACTGATTCATAGATATCCATAAGATCCGACAGGTGTAATTGTTTTACACTGTCGGGTCTTAGGATGCAGTACCGCGGCCGCCGATGGGGGGAGTCCGCGTCGTAAACCAGCGTCGGGTATGCAAATTAGGAGTTGCGGCGATCCACGACGGATTTTCGCATTCACTACGTCGCCGCTAGTCTAGTTTCCCGTCGCAAATTTAGTCGTCGTTTTGGGTGCCCTAACTTTAGTCAGCAATTGTATTGCTGTCTAAAGTATGGCCGTCGTTCCTGCGTTGAAATTTAAAATTGAACGTCGTTTGCGTAACACGTCCGGGAATACGGAAGTACGCTACGCGCGTCGCCGTTCACAAAAATGACGTCACGGCGCGCAAAGCACGACGGGAATTGCGAAACGGAGCATGCGCAGTAGGTCCGGCGCGGGAGCGCGCCTAATTTAAATGGCACACGACCATTTGAATTGGCCCGCCTTGCGCCGGAGGCCGCCGGCGTAGTTTTCATCGCAAGTGCTTTGTGAATCAGGCACTTGCGATGAAAACTTGCGGCGGTGTAACGTATCTACGATACGTTACGCCGCCGCCATTCTACGTGAATCCGGCCCATGTTCTCTATTTTTCCGACGGAAAAAAATCGGAAAATCCAATTGTCTGTATGGAATTCCAACGGGAAAAAAACACATGCTCGGAAACAATTTGACGCATGCTCGGAAGCATTGAACTTAATTTATTTTTGTTGGCTCATCATAGTGTAGTACGTCACCGCATTCTTGATGTTCGGAATTTGGTGTGACCGTGTGTATGCAAGCCAAGCTTGAGCGGAATTCCGTCGGAAAAACCATCCGATTTTTTGCCTATAGTTCTACTTTAATGTCACTTCACCTTTAAGGGGAAAAAAATTAAAAAGTGAAAAGCAGAGCATAAAAACTGCTGAAAAAAAATGTAAAATAATGTTCCCCACTAGTTATAGTAAAACAGCTAGCTATGCATTACAAAGTTCCAAGAAAAATTACTACTCGAGGTAGTGACAAGGCAGACTTTTTTAAGGCAATCACAGGGACATAGGAGTTTAGAAAAATATATAAATATATAAATTTAATTACAAAAAATACATACAGTATACATACTGTATGTATTTTTTGTAATTAAATTTATATATTTTTCTAAACTCCTATGTCCCTGTGATTGCCTTAAAAAAGTCCGCCTTGTCACTACCTCGAGTAGTAATTTTTCTTGATTCAATATTTCGGATGTTGGCAAATGTGAGTGCTTTTTTGTTTCCCCTCCCTACCTTTTGCATTACAAAGTTCCTCATATCCAACAGTGTGTCTCACATTCCAATCTGCTTTCGTGTGGGATGTAAATAACAACACTAACAAGATGATCAGAATGTGTATCATCGGATGTACTGTATGTGTGAGCTCCTTAGAGCTAGTGTAAAATTCCACAACCATCTGACGGGTATGATATGTCATTATCATATCAGCAGCTGCCATCTAATATTCACCCACAAGCACAAGTGGTAAACTGAATGGAGAACAAATAAAACAGCAATGATTTGCATTGATTTTTTTTTACTTGCTTTTCCAAATTTGTATAGAAAAGACATGAAAGGATCATGTCAACCAAAAGGCAACACTGGAAGAACTGCTCCCTACAGGAGGGTTGCCACCTTGTCTTCAAGCCAAACCTGAACACTGGCCAATTTTTTGTCTTCATAGTATAAAATGTAGGATTATAAAAGACATGGGACACCTTTGGGTGCCCCGGGATGTAGTTATGTGGCGCGCATAGCACACGGTGGCAAACAGTGGGTGTGGCCAAAATGCTCTTGCTGACATCAACGCCCAACCTCCCAGTGATGCCGAACCTTCCACCTGACAGCCGCCTACAGCTACAACCCCCAAATGAAAGCCTTAACTCAAGCTCCTTAAAGCCTAAGGCCCAGATTCTCAAAGGGCTTACGACGGCGCAACGCCATTTATGCCGTCGTAAGTCCTAATCTGGGCCGTCGTATCTATGCGACTGATTCTTAGAATCAGTTACGCATAGATATCCATTAGATCCGACAGGCGTAAGACTCTTACACTGTCGGATCTTAAATGCATTTTTTTTTTTGCCGCTAGGTGTCGCCTCCGTCGTTTTCCCCTTCGAGTATGCAAATTAGCTAGAAATACGCAAATTCCCGAACGTACGCGCGGTTGACGTTTACGTTAGGTTTGCACGGCGTAAAGTTGCCCCTGCTATATGAGGGGCAACCAATGTTAAGTATGGCCGTCGTTCCCGCGTCCAAATTTTAAAATTTACGTCGTTTGCGTAAGTCGTCTGTGAATGGGGCTGGACGCCATTTACGTTCACGTCGAAACCAATGATGTCCTTGCGACATCATTTGGAGCAATGCACCCTGGGATATTTTCCGGACGGCGCATGCGCCGTACGTTCGGCGCGGGAACACGCTTAATTTAAATGCTCCACGCCCCCTACCCGGCTAATTTGAATTGAATAGGCGGGCTTGCGCTGGGTGATTTACGCTACGCAGCCGCAACTTTACAGGCAAGTTCTTTGTGAATAAAGCACTTGCCTGTAAAACTTGCGGCGGCGTAACGTAAATCAGATATGTTACGCCCGCCGAGTTTTACGCCATTCTACGAGAATCTGGGCCTAAGTTTTTTTTTTTTTTAAATCAGCACAAGGTATAGACCTTTCATTCATCTGCCCATCCTCCATTCATAGAGTGCTTTCATTCATGGAAGCTGTAGTAAAGCTTTTATAAATGGAGGAATGGGGTGGAAAGGGTGGGCAAAGCCAGTAATCTTGATGAATGCCTGCCACAGGTCAAGCTAGGTCGTCTTAAATATTGATTGGACCCTGGGCAAAAAAAATTCCCCCCCCCCTTCCATGCAATCTTGCTCTCCACCTGCTCTAAACATACAATAAATAGCAGCTAGACTCAAAATCAGTTTCCTGAATCAGATCAGGCAGTAATTGCAATTGGTTGCCAGAATTTGCAGTGTATCATTACCAATCACTGACTGCTAGAGGTTACAGCACCCATTATGGCTCACTGATTATTTTATAACTTCACACTGAGATATCGGGATACAGCATGGGACTAAAACTTCAGGGGACAAGGATATTTTCACTGGGATAATTGGCAAGCATGAGGCAGCTGCTCTGGGCCCCACAATGATGAGACCCTGGACAGCTACCCCTTTTGCCCTGTCTTTAAGATGGCCCTGGGTCAAGCACTGGTAGTAACCCCTGCAGGACAGGAAGATTAAGGCTATAGTGACTGCATTCCCAAAAACTGTATATTCAGCTGACTTCCTGTCAATGGAGTCCAAGGGCCTATTCACAACACTGTGTCGCTGTAATGCATGTGCATTAATGCAGTTCAATGTCGTAATGTCATTTTGAAAGGAACCGGAACTCACCTATGTTTCAGCACAACACAACACAAGGTAGAACATAACCAGGCATTGAAGTGCACTGTGAAAGAAGAAATGCAACAGTTATCAATGTGCGTTACCAAGCATGCATTAACTGTAATTGACTTGACATGTATAAATGGGTTCCCCTATTAACCACTTAAGCCCCGGACCATTTTGTTGCTAAATGGCCGGGCCACTTTTTACGATTTGGCACTGCGTCACTTGAACTTACAATTGCGTGGTTGTGCAACGTGGCTTCCAAACAAAATTGACATCCTTTTTTTTCCCACAAATAGAGCTTTCTTTTGGTGGTATTTGATCACCTCTGCGGTTTTTATTTATTGCGCTATAAACAAAAATAGAGCGACAATTTTGAAAAAATGCAATATTATTTACTTTTTGCTATAATAAATAGCCCCCAAAAATATATAAAAACATATTTTTTCCTCAGTTTAGGCCGATATGTATTGTTCTACATATTCTTGGTAAAGAAAATCGCAATAAGCATTTATTGATTGGTTTGCGCAAAAGTTATAGCGTCTACAAAATAGGAAGTAGTTTTATGGCATTTTTATTAATAATTTATTTTTTACGAGTAATGTCGGTGATCAGTGATTTTTATCGTGACTGTGACATTATGGCGGACACATCGGACAATTTTGACACATTTTTGGGACCATTGTAATTTTTACAGCGACCAGAGCTATAAAAATGCACCGATTACTGTGAAAATGACACTGGCAGTGAAGGGGTTAACCACTAGGTGGCGCTGTAGGGGTTACGTGTGCCCTAGTGAGTGTTTCTTACTGTAGGGGGGATGGGCTGTGTGTGACATGACACTGATCTCCGCTCCGATTACATTACACAGAGCAGAGATCAGTGTCATTGTCACTAGGCAGAGCGGGGAGATGCTTGTTTAAGTTAGCATCTCCCTGCTCTATCTCTCGGTGAGACGATCGCGGGTATTGTTCTGCATACAGACGGCAGAACTTTTTCAGCCAACATTCACAAAACAATGTGGTTTTTCAGCTCTTTAGCGCCACCCTTTGGGCAACTTCTGCAAATGTTGTCCTATAGTTAGCATTGGTTCGGAGCATGCGTGTTTGTACTTTGGATTTTAGTCCGAAGGATTTGTGTACACACAATTTTGAGAGCATGACCATCCAACATTTGTTGTCGGAAATTCCGACAAAAATTGTCCGATGGAGCATACAGACGGTCGGATTATCCAACAAAACACGTCTGTCACACAATTGTTGTCGGAATACCTGATCGTGTGTACGGGCCTAGAAGACTCCATCACCAGGAAAAACAAAGTTAAATAGCTGTTTAATGTAATTGCATACATTGTCCATGCTCATTTTCTAGGAATGATAGATAGCATGTCTTTATTGTATACATATATGGTAATACTTGTATGCATATTTTGTAGGTACAGCATTTTGTTTAGTAAAGCGCATTAATACACTACAGTTTTTATGCTTCCTTGCTTTTAGCGCAAAATGACCATAAAAGACAAAGCAAAGCAATGACAAGTCACAGGAGCAATCCTGTCGCTGTGTTATGGTGCATTGTTGAAGTAAAATGGTATATTGCGCTGCCAGTTCCCCACTCATAATTAAAGTGGTTGTATACACGCTGACACTTTTTTTTTTTTGGTACACCTGTAAGGCAAAAGGCATAATGAGCTAATATGCGCCGCATACTAGCTCATTATAAAATACTTACCTTATAACGAGGCGTCGGTATCTCAGCCGGTCCACGCCGAGGGAAATTACATTTGCCTTCTCGTGTCTTTCGGGTATCGCGGCTCCAGCGCTGTGAGTGGCTGGAGCCGCAATTTTGTCACTCCCGCACATGCACTCAAGAGACCTTTTTCTGGCAAGGTCCGGCGTCTGCCGGGCTTTCAGCCGAAAATTCCCGATGCACATTCGCCGCTGGAGTTAGTGGCGCATTGCAAGGGGAGTATCTCCTAAACCGTACAGGTTTAGGAGATATTGGGGCAGATCCACAAAGAAAGTACGCCGGCGTATCTAGTCATACGCCGGCGTACTTTCAAATTTCCCGCATCGTATCTTTGTTTTGAATCCTCAAAACAAGATACGACGGCATCTGGGTTAGATCCGACAGGCGTACGTCTTCGTACGCCTTCGAATCTAAGATGCAATTCTTCGGCGTCCGCTGGGTGGCGTTCCTGTCGTATTCCGCGTTGAGTATGCAAATTAGCTATTTCCGACGTTCCACGAACGTACGAGCGGCCGTCGCATTCCTTTACGTCGTTTCTAGTCGGCTTTTTTCGGCGTATAGTTAAGGCTGCTATCTGGTGGCGTACGCAATGTTAAGTATGGCCATCGTTCCCGCGTCAAATTTTAAAAATTTTATTTTGTGTGCGTAACTCGTCCGTGAATAGGGCTGGGCGTAATTTACGTCCACGTCAAAACCAATGACGTCCTTGCGACGTCATTTAGAGCAATGCACGGCGGGAAATTTAGGGACGGCGCATGCGCAGTTCGTTCGGCGCGGGGACGCGCTTCATTTAAATGAAAAACGCCACCTACTCGCCGCATTTGAATTCCGCGCCGTTACGCCGCGAGAGATACACTACGCTGCCGTAACTTACGGCGTAAAATCTTTCTGGATTCGAACCAAAGCCAGGTAAGTTACGGCGGCGTAGCGTATCTCAGATACGCTGCGCGGGTGCAGATCTATGTGGATCTGCCCCATTCTTTTTACCTACAGGTAAGCCTTATTATACAACCACTTTAATAGGCTATCTTAATGCAGCACACTTGAAAGCATGAAAACACTAGTTACCGCAAAACAGAATGTAAATGGGACCTAAAGGAAAATTTGGCCATATGTGACAAGGATTCAGCACCATTCTACTGTAATACTATAAGTAATAAGTATTAATAATTAAAATACTTTTCTATTGCTATTATCAAGCTAACTGCCCCAAAGAAAAATGATACGTACCGTTTCTCGACAATATAGGCCAGAAATGCTTTAAATATGATATGTGCATATCCTATTCCCATCTCCAACTCTTAATGACGTTCCCAGGAAGGGTTTCATTTGTTTGAAGGATGTGCCGAGTCGGTTAATTAACAATTTGTTTGAAGGATGTGCCGAGCCTATTAATGAATGCATTAATCAAAGCTTTTGGAAAGTCCTGTTTAATTAAAATTATGGACGAAGCAAATCGATGATAAGAACATATTCTTACAGGGAACAAAGTTAATATTTTCTGTGCAATATTTAAACATTGAGATGACATTACATAGGAAGGAAAGACATATTACACTTCAAAAGGGCTCGTGTGAATAAAAAGAAAGACACACAGATAGCAGCCATGGTGGCTCAGCACGTTCTCCTGCAGGACAAACATGGATATGTCTGCTTTTTTATGTTATTTTAAAGAACATTCCACTTCGATTTATTGTGCGTTGGGTTTGACCATGGTCTGTAAGCTTGTATGGGCAGGGCTCTCTTCTTACGTCATGTTTTTTTATTTTAATCCAGTCTGTAGGTGACACACTACACCCTTTTATCTCTGTACAGTGCTGCATAATATGTGGGTACTATAAAGATGAGGGATAGCAAAAATAGAATAATTATCTTTGTTTGAGACCTTCGGACACTCATGTTTCCCAATTTGAGAAATGTCTAGATGAGCTTTCCCTTTTCAGATTTGTAACTTGTCCATACACTGTGGGCTAGATTCACATAGAACCGCGTATCTTTGCGGCGGCGTAACGTATCCGATTTACGTTACGCCTCCGCAACTGAGACGGGCAAGTGCTGTATTCTCAAAGCACTTGCTCCATAAGTTGCGGCGGCGTAGCGTAAATCGGGCGGCGTAAGCCCGCCTAATTCAAATTTGGATCAGGGGGGCGTGTTTTATGTAAATGTCCTGTGACCCGACGTGATTGATGTTTTTCCCGAACAGTGCATGCAGCGTCTGTGGAATTTCCCAGTGTGCATTGCTCCAAAGTACGCCACAAGGACGTCATTGGTTTCGACGTGAACATAAATGACGTCCAGCCCCATTCACGGACTACTTTTTCAAATTTCGACGCGGGAACGACAGCCATACTTAACATTGGTACGCCGCACTTACGCCACCATATAGCAGGGGTAACTATACGCCGGGAAAAGCCTAACGTAAACGGCGTAACTTTACTGTGTCGGCCGGGCGTACGTTCGGGAATTCGCGTATCTAGCTAATTTGCATACTCAACGCGGAATTCGACAGAAAAGCGCCAATGAGCGGCCAGCGTAAATATGCAGTTACGATATGACGGTGTAACACAGTTACGCCAGTTGGATCTACAGGAAATCTATGCGTAACTGATTCTAAGAATCAGGCGCACAGATACGACCGCGCAACTTAGAGATACGACGGCGTATCTCGTTTAAGAATCTGGCCCTGTATGAATTTCAGGAACTGGCCTAAGTTTGCTTCATAGGTGACCCGGTCAGCCCTCACCTAATAAACATCCTTTGATTTGAAAAAAAAATCAACTCCATACACATATGGCGCTGGTTCTCAGAATAAAATAGCCTGGTAAAGGGAATTTATCCACCCTTGTTATTAGCGTGGATGAAGGAATCTTAAGATTTATTTTGTTCAGGCTTGTAAGAAAAAAATAAAATCTATGAGTGTATCGCCAGCTTTAGCAGTAACATGCATGCTTGGGCAATTTGGCAACATGCATGCTTGGGCATGTATGTTAGGCCTTGTACACATGGGCTTTACTTTGTACATTTGTATAGCTTTGAAGCTATCCATTATAAATGACTAATTCTTCCACACAATAGTGATGAAGATGTCTTTGCTATCCAAATCAGGGGACTAGACCAGTGACAGCCATGGCTCCCTCCATAGATACATTGTGAGTGAGCAAGCATAGTACTGCATGCGCAGCTCTGTGTACATTCTAATGAAGACTGAACAGGCAGGCAAGATTGCTTTATTGCAGAAGAGACATAACACGCCCAGAGGGAAATGTGTCATAATGTGCAAGTGTGCTATGTATATTTGCACATTATGGCAAATGCTGGCCACCCCCACTACCAAGCTTTACGTCCACTTAAAAGGCTTTAAAAAAGCCTCCTGTCCTAAAGCAATACCAATGAAGTGAGGGCAAGGCAGCAACAAGACAACGCCAACAGGCCCATTGCGACAACCAGAAGGGCCAGGGATCCAACTAAAATAGCCCGAAGCACCTTGCAAACCACAGCCAGCATCAAAAAGGTAGTCAGATCGTCTAACGGAGGATGGCTGCTCGGTAGACTAACAGCTTGAACCACATCCAGAGTGTGAAGTACCACCTCTGTGGAGGGGGACAAAAGAAGTAGGGTTGCCACCTCATCCCTTTAAAACAGAACACATATTAATTACACAGGTTCTGTGGCTAATTAAGGTGGTAATTAGACTTATTTGGTGCCTTACCTGCATTAAATTAGCCTCAGAGTAATTAATATGTGTTCTGTTTTAAAGGGATGAGGTGTCAACCCTAAAAAGAACAGAAGAACTATGCCCCGATTAAGGTGCATTGAAGACACCACCTTAGGCAGAAAGGAGACCTTAGGTTGAAGGATGGTCTTATCCTTGTGAACCACCAGTAAGGGCTCCCGACAAGTTAAGACAACCAATTCGGATTACCTTCCAGCAAAGGTACCGGTAACAACAATCAGGAACTTATCTTACTTTACCAGTGAGGCCAGACAAGGAGATATCTCTGATGACTCAAAAGGAGGAGCCTGCAGCACCTATTTCCAGTCCTACTTCACCACTAGAGGCCATCTAGGGGGAATAATATTAGTGACCTCTTTCACAAAAGAATTTACCAGTAAGTGAAATGCCAGCAGCTGTTGAAAGAGAATAGCCAAAGCCAAAATCTGGTCCTTGATTCCACTCAGGGCCAAACTCTTATCCAGCCCCAATTGAAGGAAGGCCAAGACATGCCACAGAATAATGGCAAGGATTAACCTTCCGCTGACTGAGTCAGCCAGATCTCTATCTCTAAGGAGTTGATCCTCAGCATCCAGGCTGTCAAAGCCAGTGTGGTAGCGGCCATGGAATAGGACACAATGCTTTAAAGTTGTAGTAACCCGCCAACCCCTCCCCCTCAAAAACTTCTGCAAGACAATAGCATTATGAAATTCTTACCTTAGAACGAAGCTCCTGCAGCTCGCCTGTTACCCCCGAGGGGGCTGACATGTTCCCTCTGCATTTTTACCGGGTTCGCAGGCTCCGGCGTTGTGAGTGGACGGAGCCACGATAATATCACTACGTTCCGGCACAAGCCGCCGGACCTTTTTTGAAGGGTGAATATCTCCTTAACCGTGCAGGTTTAGGAGATATTCATTTTATCCTCAGATAAGCCTTGCCAAGCGGGCAATAAAACCGCTTTAAGACACTAGAAAATAACTATGGCTTGCTGGGAGCAGGAGTCCGCACAGGAGTCCGCACCTGAGGTGCTTGCCTAACCCAAATGGTCTCCGAATCTGCCTGCATCCTGTACTGTATGAGCAAGAAAAGAAAATATTATTGATGCCAAATCATTCCTCAACTTCCCTTTAATGCCTATACAGGCAATTATAGAGCCAGCCCTTTGACCTAAAGAGGCCTTTACTCCCATGTCTGCCCAATTGCAACAAACTATTTAATCTGCCTATATAACTGTGGCATATGTACATATGTACAATCCATGAGGGATGAATAGGATATCACAAAACAAGCCCTTTGATGTGGTTGATCTCCAGATGAGGCTTCTATTTTAGACTTCCCATTCCACTTATAATTTTCCATTGAATACCATGTACTTTCACACTCTGACCTGTTAATGTGTATCTTACAATTTCTGGCAAAGTTAATTATCTGCTAATAGCAGAACCCCTGCAGTGCTACTTACATGTGGAGGAGGGAAAATTAATACGACTAAGTTCACAATAATAGAGCCTCACTGTCAGATCAATGCAAGCAACTGATGCTTGTATTAGTCACCTTAGCCGTCATAGAGTTACATTCTCTACAATACAAGATGAAAGTCAAGAAATCAACATTGACTTTTTATTTCAGATACAAGAAAATCTAGACATTGAACAGAGCTTCAGATACATCTCATGAATAGTTAATGAGTACAGCACTGCAGAATGTTACAGGTCTCATTATGTGCAATTTGTTAACATTGCTATGTAAGAATGATTTAAAAACTGCTTCCCACACATTTTAGACGTTACATTTTCAAAGTCAACTCTTTTTTATCCCCTCCTATTGTAAAATGCGTCTTTAATTCCGCTGTATATAAAGCCCCTTCCTTTCCAGGCACCTTTCCATTAATATTTCAGAAGAAGAATGCAGAATCTACTCTTCACTAGGCCATGTAAAAGACAAAAGGCCTTAAAATATTCATTATGTTTTGGTTACAGGGCTAAAGCAGAACTTTTGCCAAAGAAGCCCACTGGCCACTATGGAGCCCACTGGCAATGGAAGGCCTGATGGAAAATTTCTCCTTGCCAAAGACTTCCTCTGCAGACTGTTGGAGCAGTTCTACCGGTTTATACAGAACAGTGTTTAAAGTGCTCCCTTTTTTCCAAATGTGCCTCCAAACGTACTAAACAAAAGGCCAGTTTACTTCAAAGGGGCCAGACTGGCCAGTAGAAGTAGAAAATGCCCCATCATTGGTTTTAGTAGAAGGAATCCTCATTGTTGATATCAGTGGGAGGAAGAGCACCTCATTCTTTTTTTTTTTTTCCAAATAACAATTTATTGATCTTTCAGAAAAAATAAAACAGTAGAACAGTGGTACAAAAATGGCAAGTAGACATAGGCAGTATTAAAACGAGGGCATCGTCTAGTATGCAAGTGTCGGAGCCCTGAAAGAGGGATCCTCCTGTAAACCATAGCATTGCATAAAATAACAATAGTAACACTGTCTCTAGAGGGATATGTAGCATACATTGCCTCGAAACTAATGCCTCATTCAACTTTTCATAAAACACTTTAAATATACTACGAGGTGAGAAAGGAAAGAGAAAAAAAGGGGGGAGAGAAAGAGAAGTAGAGAAAAAAGAAAAGGGAAAAGAAGGGGGACCAAATGACCAGCAAAATAAGGGGGAGAAGTACCTTCCAATGTCGACCACCGGATCAAGGTGGATCCTCCTGAGAGCGCCACCGCTCCCATACACTGTCGTGGTCGTCAAGTCTGTCTCTCAGTCTGGCCGTCATTTTCTCCATTATAGCACCTCATTCTTGATGTCACTGGGAGGAATAGTGCACCTCCATTAGTCTCCGTTGTCGATTGAATAGTGCCCCAAGGGCCGGATAGAGGCAAGCAAAGGGCCACATCAGGCCCCAGTTTGGAGACCACTGACATAGTGGAACTTCAACAATATGATCCATCTTGTCTTTCAGATTCACCTCTCCCCAAAACATGCAGCTTGAACAGCCCTGTTACAGATACATAAATGTAGACTTTTTATGAAATGTCAACAGCTAAGCCCTCATTTCCATCTCTAGCCAACCTTTTGATGCCGATATTGCAAACAGCAATGACACGTGACTGTCACAGAAAGAGCAGAGGTGTCTGGTGGGATTTACAACCTGGCCTCACTTTCTTTATGAACGACCCTGGATGCAGAAAGATTGCGGCCAGGGTCAGATATCTGTCCTTAATGGCAAGTAACTGCTGCTTGTGCAAATACGTGCAAACAGCCACAGCACCTGCCAGCCCATTGCTTTGTACAGGCTTCTGGGCTGCAGCTGTTTGCTTACACCTGTGGTTCCAGCCGCAATAATCAGCTTTCTTGCTGTAGGAATCCAATGTATGCCACTAATCACCCATATGAATGTAGCCTAAATAAAATGTGTAGACTGCATATTTTTTTTAGCGTTCACATTAAGGTTATTAATTGGTGTTAACATAAAAAATAAAGGTTCTGATCATCCAGGAGGCAATTGGATAATCCCTGGATCAACTAGATATGGGAGCAACTTTATTTGCTCATTACAGGCATTTTTCCCTGCAGTGCAGCTCTACACAATGGTTGTGCTTTATTGCTCCTCTTTACAATATACTGTACATACTATGAGTTAGGTAGCCCATACAGAAATCATTTTTTGTCCAACCAGCGAGTTGAATGAAACAAAATCCCCAGCCACACATTCGAGGTGAGTGGGGGAATCCTCCCCGTTAAGCCTTTGTATTCTGACAGTCGGAGGACTTCCCTGCCATGAGAATACACTGATCAGCACTATGGGCTATAGCGTAACAAAAATCCAACAAAGAGGTTGAACAGAAGTTGATCGGTGCATTGAATTCTGTACAACCTGTCATGCCCTTACATGGATCGAAATTCGGCTGGTCCCTGCTGAACCGGACAAATTTGAACCCAGGAATGGCCAGCTTAACCTGATGAACTGAAAATAATTCACTCCCCATGCAAAATCTTATGTCAACAGTTGGTAAAATCACACTAAACTCTGGTTGGAAAAATAAATCTATCCAAGCATGTAATAACTCAGAAAAAGTACCTTCTATGCCTACAGCCACTGCCAAATTCCATTTTTTTTTTTTGCTGTGGTAATCCAACTTCCTGGCTATATCTGTTCTATATAGTCCCACTGTTTGTAGAGTGTAGTCAACCTCTCTTGCTCTTTCCTGAGATGGACTAGAGACTAGGAATTATGGGATTTGTAGTGTGCATAGAGCAGTAAAACAAATAAAATTAAAATTAAGAAGCTTTCTTACCCAAATTGTAGGTTATACAATAGTCATGTTTCTATGAAAACATGATGGAATGAAGTCTGTGGAGGATTCTTCATTGTCCATGTTGACCCTGGTAACATGAACACTTCCCAAAAGTCGCGGCATCAGGACACAGAACAGGAACAAAGATTGTCTCTGGACAGCCGCACACTGAACAAATTATAGCCGTTATTGAAAAAAGGACAGCACTACAAGTCACAGCAACGTAAAATAAAATAAAACCCAACTACTGACGCGTTTCGCACTAACACTAGTGCTTAGTCATAGCTAGCAATCAATGACTAAGCACTAGTGTTTGTGCGAAACGCGTCAAAGGTTGGGTTTTATTTTACGTTGCTGTGACTTGTAGTGCTGTCCTTTTTTCTATAAAGGCTATAATTTGTTCAGTGTGCGGCTGTCCAGAGACAATCTTTGTTCCTGCTTTGCTAAGTGCATTGCCTGCACCTGAGTTGTCTGCAACGGTGGATGTTCGTCTGGGTTCCCACCTGGAGTGGCTATTCCCTTTCCCATCAGGACACAGAAGGCAGGAAAAAAGATCGGTTGGTGTTCCTGGATGCAAAAAAATCCTGTGTAAGCTCCAAACTAATTTGTCTGAGCTTATACAGAACTAATGAGTCTCTTCTTGCCCTCATGTGCTGAACCAATCCCCAGGCACCAATGCTGCCATGTGGGGGGAAGGAAAGCAAGCTCACCCATATTCATAAGAACTGAGTATTTTGTTCACTCTTGGGAGGCTTAATAGACCATCAGGGAGCTGAATAAAAGGTGAGTATGCGCAGCTTTGGAGAGGAGGCCTTGAATGGGCAAAATATTTGGTCACTTTAAAGAGAGCCTATACCCAGCCCAAAAATGTTAACGTTTTACTTTCTATATAAAAAAATTTTTTTTCACTTGCAATGTACTTCTGAACTTACCAGCACATGTCACTACTTCAAGAAGAAATTGCCTGGCCCAACCCCCTTCTCTTCTGGGGGTATCCGATTACTATCAGTGCTGGCCCAGGTCATTCGCCCCCCCATCACCTCAATATGTATTCTTTGATGTAGCTGCCGTGGAAGATGGGGTGTGAGGGGAATACTATAGAATGTCACTTGAATGCTACCTCTGACTCTACTAGCATCACATCCAAGATGGCGGCACCCAGCAGCAGTCTCAAAGATTTTGGACAACTAAACAAGGGAAGCTTTTTTAAGGTAAATAACATGGTTGAAATATGGTGAAATGCACATATATAGGTAGATTCAGTAAGAGTAAGGCCGACTTATCAGTAGATAAGCCGGCCTAACTCAGAATCTACGCCGACGTATGTTTAAGCGTATGCTCAAACAGAGATACGCTTAAACATATCTAAGATACGACGGCTTGCGCCGTCCTATCTTAGATTGCAATTTTTCGGATGGTCGCTAGGTGGCAATTTCCATTGCGGTCGGCGTAGATTATGTAAATGAGTTTGTACGCCGATTCACGAACGTACGCCCAGCCGCCGCAGTCGATTTACGCCATTCCCGTAAGGCCTTAGGAGGCCTAAAGTTATTCCACCTATTAGGTGGAATAACAATGTTAAAGTATGGCCGCTGTTCCCGCCGCGAGATTCAAAATTTTAACGTCGTTTGCGTAAGTCGTCAGCGAATCGGGATTTACGTTGACGTCGAAATCAATAGGCCCGTGCGGCGTACGTAACCGCAATGCACACTGGGAAATGTAGTCGCCCGGCGCATGCGCAGTGACAAAAAAACGTCAAAAACGTGAGGTCAAGCCTCATTACCATTAAACACGCCCCCCCCAACCCATTTGAATTAGGCGCCCTTAAACCCCGCCGCATTTACACTACGCCGCCCTAAGTAAGGAGGCAAGTACTTTGTGAATCATTTACTTGCCTCTCTTACTTAAGGCGGTGTAGTGTAAACACGCTAGGCTACGTCGACCTAGATTTGCGCGCCCCTACCTGAATCTACCCAATAGAATTCTATAAGAACATTTTCCTTGAGATGAATGGTATGGTGACAGGGTTTTTTGTAGGGAAAAAACTAAAATAACTAAATACAAGCTTAGTGTAATTACACTATACTTTCCCTTTAAAGTAGCGATCTCTTTCCAGGCCACTGCCACAATAAATATAAAATAATGCTGCCAACTGTTCCTTAGCAGCATCTCTGTTTTTAAAAATGATTCAAAAGAAGGAAATGACTAATGAGCTTTAACGCAGCCAACATTAGCAGCCATGAATGAACACAGATCACAGCAGTAAACATTCAAAGTCTTTTAATATTTAGAAATATACACCCTTTAGTATACAGCTCTCCCTGGTTAAAGAACGGATTTGGCATCCTTGGGTTGAGGTTTTACAATATAGACATTTTCGGATTCTGAACACTTGTCCTATCGAAAAACTTGAGCTGAATGTCAATGTGAGGTAATCTGAGACACTGTTAGGAAAAATAAACCGTCCAGCCAGCAGAGATGACGTCTGTAGACTCGGCTGTATTCTTGTAAATGACGGCAATTTTTTTCCCACTTAACAAATATTGTCAATTTTCTTGTTTTGTCTATTCCCAGCCGATCTTTCTCAGTGCTCTCTGCAGTTTGACTTTTCCCATAAGAAATGTGATTTCTAAATTCCTTTTATACCACTCTCTGAAAAAAACAAGCAAGAAAAAAATAATAATAAGGTAGAACATTATTTGATGCGTTCAATAATATAACCGTTCTGCATAACTTATTCAAAATGTTTCCTCAAAGCTCCAACTGAATTTGGTATTTTAAAGCACAGCAATGCAATGAAGCACCTTGCAAATAGTATCCATTACATAGAATGCTCAGTTATGCCTGTACAGCCTTTAGGTATCCAATCTAATAAATCCTTTGCCACATAGAAAGAATAGAAATAGGTGCCACCAGTTATTTATTCATCCCTACAATCAATACATTTTGTTTGTTTTACTGATTGTACAGATTGAGAGAGAGAGAGAGAGAGAGAGAGAGAGACTTGTAAAGCGCAACACATGCGAACTGAATCGCCTCTGGGCGCTGTATCCATTTCAGGGGTAAGGAACCCTTTGACCTCAGAAGAGATGGGTTTTAATCTTTCTCCTGAAGGCCAAGTGGTCTATTGTAAAACACAGACACACTTTGGTTAAGGTGAAAATTCACCCAAAAATTACGCTTTCAACATTAATGATTACCGTAGATTTAAGGTCAAGTGGTTAAAACAAACTCACACCAGCAGCAGCTGCCGTGAACTTGGCATCTTTTTTTTTTTTCTTTAAAGTGATCACGTTTATGCCCATTTCATACGACCGTTCAGATCAGGTCCGCCTGTCAGTTTTTCAGGCGGACCTGATCAGACCCTCTATTCACCCCTACAGACCAACGTCCGTTTACACACGCCTACCTCCAATCTGATCAAGTCCACTAAAACAAAAAGTAAAGGATTACGTTTTCTTTCATGTAGGTGGATCGGATTGGAGGGTAGTCTGTGTAAACGGCAGAGCTTTTTTTCTCAGAAAATAGGTGCAGGAACTCAACCACGACCGTTCAGATTTCACAAACAGTAGAAGGGTCTTAAAGGGGCATTAAATACCAGAATTGCATTACATACAGAGTGCAGAGTTCAGGGGGTTACAAAGCTGTCACTTGTAAATACAGAAACCAGACTTCTGTGTTTACAAGTGATTGTGGTGAGCAGGCACCAAAGGGTCTGAGCCAGAGGTGGTGGAACTGAGTTCCCCCAAGTTCCCCCTGAAAAAAAGCCCTGGTAAACGGACAGCAGAGTTTGTTTACAACGGTCGCCTATAGAGCAGAGCAGGCTCCGTTTATGTCCACTCTGCAAAATCTGAGCGGACACAGACCTGTCACCCCCCTGCACAGATCCTCTGCTGACCATACTGGAGTCCACCCTGTGTAAAAGGGGCCTTATAGTACCCCGCTATCCCCATAAAAAGAACCCGTCGCTTGCTATTGCTATCCCATAGGAGCTTTTTAGCCCCTCTTCTCATAGCAGTAAAGTTAAAGTGGTTTTAAAAGGCAGAAGATTTTTTATCTTAATGCATTAAATGCATTAAGATAAAAAAAAACCTTGTGTGCAGCAGCCCCCTTAATACTAACTTGAGCCCCATCTTGATCCAGCGATGCTGCACGTGAGCCTTGGCTGTCCAGGACTACCCTTCCTGACTGGCTGAGACACAGCAGTGGGCACCATTGGCTCCCGCTGCCGTCAAAGTCAGTGAGCCAATGAGGAGAGAGAGCAGGGCTAAACCGCGGTGGCTCCGTGTCTGAATGGAAACGCAGGGCAGCGGCTTGGCTTGGGTGCCCCCATAGCAAGCTGCTTGCTGTGGGGGCAGGAGGGAGGTGCCAGAAGCAAAAATGGGCTGCTGTTTAGCAGATGTGTGGGGATGCTATTAATTCTTAATGGCACCCCCATGCATTGGAACCATTTCGCATTTTCCTGTGTGCTGAAACAAATTGCACTGTGGCTGCGGTTTTAGAAAAGGCGCTAGGACCTTTTCCCTGCACTTCCTGCAGGTACAGCAACCCAGTTCAAGTGAATGGGCTGCTCTTCCAGCGCAAACATGGCCACACTTCATATATTATGAACCTAGCCTTAGGGCTCTCAAGTTGCATGAAATTAGTTTGGCACAGGCTGATTAATCATAGTTTTGCAATGTGATCTTTATACCATTTCCAATAGAAGTTGACATGCTATAAACTTCAAAGATTTTTTTTTACAGCCTGTTTTTAATTTGATCTTACTCTAGATTTCAGTGCAGAGGCTATCAATCAGTGTAATAGGATACCAACATGTCCTTTTATCAGACCAATAACACATCTGTCTACAAGAGACCTCTACTGAGTATTGTTGGGAGATTAGCCAGTTTCTCTTTGCATAAAAAAAAAAATCAACTCAGGTATTTTGCCAAAAAGAGAAATAAGCATTTTTGGGGATTAGTTTAAATCCCAATTCTCACTATATGGCAATACATGTTTAAAACAGAGGTTTATTTACACTGTTATTTTAAGTCATATAGCTTTCTATTGTAACTTGCTGAATGTGGAAGGCCCCGCTGCTATTCCAACTCCTCTACCTGGAAAATGACATTCAGAAAAGACATGTGACCATTACCTGTTATAGTGTGTATGCTTCTCAAAGTTTTTACTTAGGAAATCCTGATAAAAATCTGCCATTACGTCTGCATCTAATGTCCTTTTACGTCCTGTGAAGGAAAGTTGGGATGTTCTCAGTATGTATTTACTAAACAGTTACAAGACATCACTTGCTTAAGGGAAGCTATACACGAGATGTGTGTTAGGTTTATGATTCCTGAGCATTGAACACTTTCATAGGCCTTTATATCAGAATTAGGGATGTCCCGATACCGATACTAGTATCGGTACCGATACCAAGCATTTCCCCGAGTACTTGTACTCGGGGGAAATGCTCCGATGCCTCAGCCGATACCTGGGCAGGCAGGGGAGTTGCAAGTCTTCTCCCCCCGTGCTGTCTTTCCCCCGTGCTGTGCTGTGCTCTTTCCCCGTGTTCCGTGCTGTGCTCTTTCCCCCGTGTTCCGTGCTGTGCTCTTTCCCCCGTGTTCCGTGCTGTGCTCTTTCCCCGTGTTCCGTGCTGTGCTCTTTCCCCCGTGTTCCGTGCTGTGCTCTTTCCCCCGTGTTCCGTGCTGTGCTCTTTCCCCCGTGTTCCGTGCTGTGCTCTTTCCCCCGTGTTCCGTGCTGTGCTCTTTCCCCCGTGTTCCGTGCTGTGCTCTTTCCCCCGTGTTCCGTGCTGTGCTCTTTCCCCCGTGTTCTGTGCTGTGCTCTTTCCCCCGTGTTCCGTGCTGTGCTCTTTCCCCCGTGTTCTGTGCTGTGCTCTTTTCCCGTGTTCCGTGCTGTGCTCTTTCCCCCGTGTTCCGTGCTGTGCTCTTTCCCCCGTGTTCCGTGCTGTGCTCTTTCCCCCGTGTTCCGTGCTGTGCTCCTTCCCCCGTGTTCCGTGCTGTGCTCCTTCAGCCGTGTTCCGTGCTGTGCTGTGCTCTTTCCCCCGTGTTCCGTGCTGTGCTCTTTCCCCCGAGTTCCGTGCTGTGCTCTTTCCCCCGTGTTCCGTGCTGTGCTCTTTCCCCCGTGTTCCGTGCTGTGCTCTTTTCACTGTGTTCTGTGCTGTGCTCTTTTCCCCGTGTTCCGTGCTGTGCTCTTTTCCCCGTGTTCCGTGCTGTTCTCTTTCCCCCGTGTTCCGTGCTGTGCAGAGGTAGGAACCGCTAAACCCTGCTCCTACCTTTTCATAATGAACAGAGTCAGTGATCACTGACTCTGTCCATTCATAAAACTGAGCATCGTAACCTGTGTTTACGATGCTTCAGTTTATGAATGGAGAGGAGCTTCCCTCCATTCATTTCAGCAGAGGCTGCAGAGAAAGGGACTGGGGAATCTGTGTCCTTAGTCCCTTTCTCTGTCTTAAAGGGGAGATGTCAGAGGTCAGTTAAGACCCCTGATATCTCTCCAAAGACCCCCAACAGGGCTGATTAAAAAATAAAAAAAAGTGCAATAAATATTTTTTTTTTTTAAATAAGTAAAAATAAAATACACTGACAATCCACCCCCCCTAAAAAACACAAAAAAAAAATCACTGTAAAAAAAAAAAAATATGTAAAAAAAAATTGTAAAAAATAAATAAATATACTGTCACATGACATTAAAAAAAAGTATCGGTATCGGCGAGTACTTGAAAAAAAGTATCGGTACTTGTATTCGGTCTCAAAAAAGTGGTATCGGGACAACCCTAATCAGAATACAAGGTTTACTTGAGGAAAGGAAATTTTGTGAAACAAAGCTCAGCAATAGCAGCCTCCATATTTCTCTCATCGGAGGCCTCCTTTATGCCAAAAGCAGAATGACACTCTAGGCCGCAGAGCTTTATTTGGTGGCTATTTTACAAATGTCCATATTTAATATAATAACAAAAACATATGAGCAGACATCTAACAAACTGCAAAAAAGGCTTATAAAAAGGGCTCAAAAAGTAAACATGTAAATAACCTAAAATACATGACGTGGCCGGTCTCTTGCAAGGTCTCTCTATCCCGCACTTACATCCTTACAATTAAAAAAATTCACTGGATAAAATAGTGTTCCCCCTGCCCGCATCCTCCAAACATTTACAAGGTTACTTAGTCCTCTGACCAATGCGGATCAACAGCAATATGATCACTTTATGGCTAATTACATGGCTGAGACTCTTCTCACCTCCCTTAAAGTGATTGTAAAGTCTGCTTTTTTTTTGGTTACAATAACAAACATGTCATACTTACCTGCTCTGTGCAGTGGTTTTGCACAGAGCAGCCCTGATCCTCCTCTTTTTGGGTTCCCCGCTGGCACTCCTAGTTCCTACCCCCTCCACCGTTCATGCTAGCTTCTAAACCCCACTGTGTGTGTCCAAAGGATGGACGCTCTAAAGGGCATCAAGCCGATCCCCTTGAGAATGTCTGTTCAGATGAAACGTATGTCGAGGTGGAGCCTGTGCTGACATCACTGCACAAGCTGGAGCCAGCATTAGCGGCGCTGTACGTTGGTTTGATATGCACATTGTACATAGATTCCCAGCTTTTCCAAGCAATAAATGTAGCAGTTTTACACTATTGGAGGCTATCGTTTGTTTCCTTTGCCGAGTTGTCAATTTTGGAGTGAAGGAGATATACAGTGGAGTATCCAGTGGATGTGCCTCATATTTCCCTATGGTGGATGATCCATTACCACAAGGTAAGAGGCTGCGTGTTACAAGCTGGAGAGATTGACTGGTGGCATTTCCGATTAGATATATCATGGATTAATTTAAGGACACTGTTTTACACATGATTTTAAAGGTCAATTGATTTAATTAATTTGTCACAAGTGGTGATTGTAACCTTTATTGAGGTTTTGTGTAACAGTGAGCACTTTTTATATTTAAGACGATTGTAAAACACAGTGCAACAGAATAGGAATTTTTACACTTATATTTTTGTGTTTCTGAGTTCAGCGATCGTCTGTTTTTTATATGTTTTTAGGCACTTAGCATACTTTTTATATAATCCAGTGTTTTCTCCGGCTCTGGCGTTGGGTATACCTACCTTCTCTAGAGATTCTCCTGTCATACACTATTTAATCAACACTACAATGGCACCCATATCAACAGCTTAAATCCGTCTAAAGCCCCGTATGGCCCATGTGTATGTTATGTCGGTCGGTCCAACAGAAGCCAGCTGTCTGGCCAGCTTCTGTCGGACGAGCATATTGTTAAACCAGCAGCTGACTAACTCCCGATCAGTGCTTTTAGCCAATGGCTGAGAGCGCTGATCGGAGTGTCCTGAACACAACAACTCAGCGGGGGAGATCGTTGCATTAACTTAGGATCATTAGCACAGCGGCCCCGACCAGAGCTGGCAGTTTTTTTTATTCAACCCGCTGGGTTGAATGAAAAAAAACTGTTATGCCGCGTACACACAGTAGTTTTTTGTGATGAAAAAAAATGTCATTTTTTAGCATGAAAAAAAAACGAAGTTTTTCAAACTTAATTTTAAAAAACGACGTAGCCTACACACCATCGTTTGTTCACTTTTTACATGTAAAGCAAGTCATAAGTGGTACACTACAGTGCTTCATATAAAGATGATATTATGAAACGGCTTCCTGTTTTAATTTAACACATCTTACCTTGTTCATCTTTCAGCCCCAGACCTAAAGCGCTAAGTTTTGAAATTATAAATGCTTCCTTTTCCTGAAAACACAAAGTAAATCTCAGTGGAATTGCATCTTACAAACTGAAGGGCAGATAGTTGTTTTGGTACATTTATTAAAAAAAATTTAAGAGCTAGCTTAAAGCGGTGGTTCACCCTTAGAGGGCATTTTTTAGCCTTAGATTCCTGCTCGTTTTTACTAGGGGAATCGGCTATTTGTTTTAAAATATGAGCTGTACTTACCGTTTACGAGATGCATCCTCTCCGCCGCTTCCGGGTATGGGCTGCGGGACTGGGCGTTCCTTCTTGATTGACAGTCTTCCGAGAGGCTTCCGACGGTCGCATCCATCGCGTCACGATTTTCCGAAAGAAGCCGAACGTCGGTGCGCAGGCGCAGTATAGAGCCGCACCGACGTTCGGCTTCTTTCGGCTACGAGTGACGCGATGGATGCGACCGTCGGAAGCCTCTCGGAAGACTGTCAATCAAGAAGGAACGCCCGCTCCCGAAGACCCATACCCGGAAGCGACGGAAGAAGATGCAGCTCAAAAACGGGTAAGTACTGCTCATATTTTAATACAAATAGCCGATTCCCCTAGACCGAACGAGCAGGAAGCTAAGGGAAAAAAAAAAGAAATGGTTGAACTCCCGCTTTAAGTTTGACTTTTTATATATTCTAAAAGGGAATGGTGCACCATTTCAATCAGTGTATGTATCCTAAACACTATGGCCCAGATTCACAAAGCACTTACGCCAACACATAACAAGATACGCCGACTTAAGTGCAAATGTGCGCCATCGTATCTGTGCGCTGGACCCACAAACTAAGATGCGCCTAAAAAAAGGCTTCATCCCGCCGACGTAACTTGCCTACGCCGGCGTAGGGTGGGCGCACATTTAGGCTGGACGCATGGTGGCGCTTCCATTGATTAGCCATTCAAATATGCAAATGAGTGAAATACGGCGATTCACGAACATACGTGCGCCCGACGCAGTGCACGTCAGTTGTACGTCCGGCATAAAGTTATTCCCCAAAAAGGAGGTGTAACCCAGCAGCAGACATGCAAAGGTCTGCATCAGGGAACACAAGCCGGCGCATTTTATGTTGGACGTGTCTGGCTGGGCGTAGGTTACGTTCACGCCGTACGCAGTGATCCGACGTAGTTTAGGCAGTTGTTCCGACGTGGTTGTGAGCATGCGCATGGGGATGCGTCCACGTCTCGGTGCATGCGCAGTTCGTGATACATATCTGTCTGGAGCTCGGCCCATCATTTGCATGGGGTCACGCCTCATTTGCATGGCTCACGCCCACTTCCACCTATGCCGGCGTACGCCTTCGAAACCCAGCGCAGCGTTGGGAGCACTGGCTTGGTGAATTCCACCATTATTCAAGTGAAAAGTAGTCCCATAGAGTACTGCTGAATCTAAGATTCTTCTTTAGACATTTTGCTCCAATAGGTGCAACTTAGCGCTAAAATTCAGTGGGCCAGATTCACAAAAGAGATACGACGGCGTATCTCCTGATACGCCGTCGTATCTCTGTGTTACGGCCGTCCTAACTATGCGGCTGATTCATAGAATCAGTTACGCATAGCTAGCCCTAAGATCCGACAGGTGTAATTGAATTACACTGTCGGATCTTAAGGATGCAATTCTAGGCCGGCCGCTAGGTGGCGAGGCCATTGCGGTCGGCGTAGAATATGCAAATGACTAGTTACGGCGATCCCCGAACGTCCGCGCTGCCCGTCGATCTAACTTTACGTTGTTTCCGTCGAGTTACGCCATGTAAAATTAGGGCTGAGCCCTAGTTGTTCTAAGCCATGTTAAGTATGGCCGTCGCTCCCGCGCCGAAATTTAAAAAACCACGTCGTTTACGTTAACGTCAAAACAAATGACGTCTGTGCGACGTCATTTAGCGCAATGCATGTCGGGTAATTTACCCGACGGAGCATACCCGACGGGAACGCGCCTAATTTAAATGGTGCCCGCCCCATTTGAATTGGGCGGGCTTGCGCCGAGCGCATTTACGTTACACCGCCGCAAGTTTACAGGTAAGAGTTTTGAGAATCAGGCACTTACGCTGTAAACCTGCGGCGGTGTAACGTAAATCAGATACGTTACGCTGCCGTGGAACAAAGTAATTGTATCTGAATCTGGCCCAGTGATTTTAGCGCTAAGTTGCACCTATTGGAGCAAGGTATCTAAAAAAGAATCCTAGATTCAGCAATACTCTATGGGACTTTTTTGTGTTTGGATACATACACTGATTGAATTAGCGCACCATTCCCTTTTAGGATATATATAATAGGTTACCGTAAGTGTGAGATCACTATTTAAATGGTGCAACTGTTCTAGTTTCACATTATATTATTTTGACATAGCAGTGCTCTAGTACTCTTTATATTATCAAAGTTTGACTTTGCTGAGTCAAGAGAGGCATGTGCAATAAATATCAGTCTTTCCCCTGTTAAAATCGAAGCTGGGCTACCTGTCAAGAGGCCTGCTGGTTGTAGACTCAGGTAACCTACCAATTTTTTTCTTTTTATAGGACAGTAAAGAAGCAGCAGCCTAAAGATAAGCTCATCTGTTTTAGCTCTCCTCCCAGGACCCTAGTGCTGTACAGGTGGTACTACAGCAGGGGGGCTTCAAACTGGCGGCCCTCCAGCTGTTGCGAAACTCCAAGTCCCATGAGGCATTGCAAGGCTGACAGTTACAAGTATGACTCCCACAGGCAGAGGCAACAGCTGGAGGGCCGCCAGTTTGAGAACCCTGTACCAGAGGGTAAGGCAAATTCAAATTCAGGCGCTCGTATTTGACTGCATAAAAATGAATATCTGAATTGTTATTACTAATACTTAAAGCTGACCTCCAAACACTTATTACAATCACCTTAAAAAATGAGAGATTCTGGTTTTCCCAAAACCTTTGATTCCATTCATGTGTTTCCTGTCTCAGTTCTCTGAGTTTTCTTTCCAGATGGGACTCATCCTTAGGAACAAAGAATTTTATAGGTCGCAGATTGGAGAATCGATCAGGAGGGCCAATCCAGTCATTTTTAGATTGTGCTGGAGGACAGAAGGTGATGGCCTGAAACACAAACATACGGAATATTGCTTGGCACAATTCAAAACTCATTTCACATGAAAGAGAAATCTAAGCTGTATTGTGTTACGAGTCACACCAAATCTTGTATTTTTGCGGTGCGTTAACTGGTTGCCGACCAACCGCCGTCGTTTTACGGCGGCAGGTCGGCTCCCCTGCGCGAGAGCCCGTAGCTATACGTCGGCTCTCGCGCAGGCCACTAGGGGCGCGTGCGCACCGCTGACTCCCGTGCGTGTGCCCGGCGGGCGGGATTGCCGCCGGGCACACGCGATCGTTCGTTACAGAGCGAGGACCGGGAGCTGTGTGTGTAAACACACAGCTCCCGGTCCTGTCAGTGAGAGAAATGCTAATCCTCTGTTCATACAATGTATAAACCGAAGATCAGTAATTTCCCCATGTCAGTCCCTCCCCCCCTACAGTTAGAACACACCCAGGGAACATACTTAACCCCTTCCCCGCCCCCTAGTGTTAACCCCTTCACTGCCAGTGGCATTTTTATAGCACTGATCGCTATAAAAATGCCAATGGTCCCAAAAATGTGTCAAAAGTGTCCGAAGTGTCCGCCATAATGTCGCAGTACCGAAAAAAATCGCTGATCGCCACCATTACTAGTAGAAAAAAAAATAATAAAAATGCCAGAAAAATACCCCCTATTTTGTAAACGCTATAACTTTTGCGCAAACCAATCAATAAACGCTTATTGCGATTTTTTTTTTACGAAAAATATTTAGAAGAATACGTATCGGCCTAAACTGAGGGAAAAAAATGTTTTTTTATATATTTTTGGGGGATATTTATTATAGCAAAATGTAAAAAATATTATTTTTTTTCAAAATTGTCGCTCTATTTTTGTTTATAGCGCAAAAACTAAAAACCGCAGAGGTGATAAAATACCACCAAAAGAAAGCTCTATTTGTGGGGAAAAAAGGACGCCAATTTTGTTTGGGATCCACGTCGCACGACCGCGCAATTGTCAGTTAAAGCGACGCAGTGCCGAATCGCAAAAAGTGCTCTGGTCTTTGACCAGCAATATGGTCCGGGGGTTAAGTGGTTAAAAGACATGATCACCCCGTCCATTCAGAGCAAGGTAACAGTGTCCATAGGAATGCATTGACCTTCTGATTAGGTCCACATGTAAAACTGACAGGCAGACCTGAACGGATCACCCGCGTGAAAGGGGCTTTGATCAGCTGATGCTCTTTCAGAGTTCTAATGAGGAAAGCTGCAAGGTCTGCATCCCTTTAGAATTAACACTTTGGGAGTATCTCACAAAACAATGAGATTTTTGTTGCAGGTGCCCGGAAATTTCTGGGGAAGTCCTGCACGCCAACGGTGTACAGAATGCCTCCGGGTTGCCATATTGCATTGAATTTTACAGAACTGGAGATTGAAAAGTAAATGTCATTTTTAATAACATCAAAGTAGAATATGGCTTGTGTAGCAATTGTATGTGCTATAATTTTTTTCTTTTATTTGCTATATTTTTTTCCCAACATAAGTGCAGTTACCTTTTAAAGGCTACGTTCACCTTTATTCAAAAAATAATAAAATGCTAATTTGTGCAAGTAAAAAGTGTGCATTTATTATTCTTTATCACAGGTCACCAGGATGAATAAAGAAGGCAACACTACCCAACCAGGACAGTCAGCAATAAATAAACTGACTGGGGTTCTAGTGATTCTAAAGTGAAACAAATGCCTATACATAACCTTTAATGTATTTTAATAACACTAATTCTATATATGGAGAATCTATAGCATATGTATAATACGATATATGGAGAAGGTGCAATACAGCCATTATGTTCATTTTTTATAATCATCTATAGCAACAGTGACATCTGCTGGAAATTGGGCGCTATAACAACGAAGCAAAAACAGTTTGTAACATCTTTACTATATCGGGAAAATTGAGTACTGCCCGTGATTCTTTTTTTATTTGCAAGAACATACAATTTTTCATGACAAGCTTTAAGGTCCAAGCATTTCTCAATGTTCTCTGTCACAATTGCACTAATACGGCTACAATCACCTTTACTACATTGAAGCAGCTGTAGTGTCCTGCACCCCCCCCCCCCCAAAAAAAACAGTGTCTTCTGCCCCCCATTACATCACCCCCCCCCACTGTAGCATCCTGTACCCCCTAAAACAGTGTCTTCTGCCCCCCTTCACTTTAGCCCCCCCCCCCGTAGTGTCCTGTACCCCCCAAAACAGTGTCTTCTGCCCCCCCTTCACACCACCCCCCCCCCCCACTGTAGCATCTTGTACCCCCTAAAACAGTGTCTTCTGCCCCCCTTCACATCAGCCCCCCCCCCGTAGTGTCCTGTACCCCCCAAAACAGTGTCTTCTGCCCCCCCCTTCACATCACCCCCCCCACTGTGGCATCCTGTACCCCCTAAAACAGTGTCTTTTGCCCCCCTTAACATGAGCCCCCCCATAGTGTCCTGTACCCTCCAAAACAGTGTATTCTTCCCCCCTTCACATCACCCCCCCCCCCCACTGTAGTGTTCTGTACCCACCCAAAAACAGTGTCTTCTGCCCCCTTTTACATCATGCCCCCACTGTAGTGTCCTGTACCCCCAAAAAACTGTCTTCTGCCCCCTTTTACATCACCCCCCCCACTGTAGTGTCCTGTACCCCCCAAAAACAGTGTCTTCTGTCCCCCCTTACATCATCCCCCACTGTAGCATCCTGTACCCCCAAAACAGTGTCTTCTGCCCCCTTTCACATCACCCTCACCACTGTAGTGTCCACTGTCCCCCCCCCCCCCCATAGCAATGTCCTCTGCTCCCCACAAAGTGTCCTCTGCCTCATCATCCCCCAAAGAACTGTCTGTCTATTTCTCATCACAATGCCTCCCCCCTGACTGTAGTGTCTTCTGCCCCCCTCCGCTCCATACACACAGTGCTGTGTAGGCAGCACTCCAAATTGGGCCCAATTAGCCATTTTCCCTCCCCAATGTCATGTGACTGATTAGTGTTACAAGGTCTCAAATGTGAATGGGGAGCAGGTGTGTTAAATTTGGTGTTATCACTCTCACTCTCTCATACTGGTCACTGGAAGTTCAACATGGCACCTCATGGCAAAGAACTCTCTGAGGATCTGAAAAAAAGAATTGTTGCTCTACATAAAGATGACAACAAAGCCTGGGGAATGCCCAGGGAAAAACCAAGCATACTTACCGACCAGCTCGCAGAACAACCAATTAACCTGTCTAACAGTATGCGTTAAAAACAGGGGTTTTGTCCGCACGCATAAAGATAGCCTAGGCTATAAGATTGCCAAGACCCTGAAACTGAGCTGCAGCACGGTGGCTAGGACCATACAGCGGTATAACAGGACAGGTTCCACTCAGAACAGGCCTCACCATGGTCGACCAAAGAAGTTGAGTGCACGTGCTCAGCGTCATATCCAGAGGTTGTCTTTGGAAAATAGACGTATGAGTGCTGCCAGCATTGCTGCAGAGGTTGAAGGGGTGGGGGGGTCAGCCTGTCAGTGCTCAGACCATACGCAGCACATTGCATCAAATTGGTCTGCATGGCTGTCATCCCAGGGGGAAGCCTCTTCTAAAGATGATGCACAAGAAATCCTGCAAACAGTTTGCTGGAAACAAGCAGACTAAGAACATGGATTACTTGAACCATGTCCTGTGGTCTGATGAGACCAATATAAACGTATTTGGTGTCAGATGGTGTCAAGCGTGTGTGGCGGCAACCAGGTGAGGAGTACAAAGACAAGCGTGTCTTGCCTACAGTCAAGCATGATGGTGGGAGTGTCATGGTCTGGGGCTGCATGAGTGCTGCCGACACTGGGGAGCTACAGTTCATTGAGGGAACCATGAATGCCAATATGTAATGTGACATACTGTAGCAGAGTATGATCCCCTCCCTTCAGAGACTGGGCTGCAGGGCAGTATTCCAGCATGATAATGACCCCAAACACACCTCCAAGGTGACCACTGCCTTGCTAAAGCAGCTGAGGGTAAAGGTGATGGACTGGCCAAGCATGTCTCCAGACCTAAACCCTATTGAGTATATGTGGGGCATCCTCAAACAGAAGGTGGAGGAGCACAAGGTCTCTAATATCCACCATCTCTGCGATGTCGTCATTAAGGATAAGCGCCGGCGTGTTCGCAAACCCCACGTGCAGAGCCCGCCAGGAAGTTGGAGCTGCGGCAATCACAGGCAGTGAGATATTGTCCCTGATGCGCGGCTGTAGAGATCGGGAAATGTCTCACTGCCTGTGATTAGCGCAGTGCCAACTTCCTGGCGGGCTCTGCACATGGGGTTTGTGAACACGCCGGAGCTCATCCTTGGTCATCATGGAGGAGTGGAAGGACTTCAGTGGCAAGCTGTGAAGCTCTGGTGAACTCCATGCCCATGAGGGTTAAGGCAGTGCTGGAAAATAATGGCAGCCACACAAAGTATTGACATGTTGGGCCCAATTTAGACATGCTTTTCACTTAGGGGTGTACTCACTTTTGTTACCAGCGGTTTAGACGTTAACGGCTGTGTGTTGAGTTATTTTGAGGGGACAGCAAATGTACACTGTTATACAAGCTGTAAACTCACTACTTTACATTGGAGCAAAGTGTCATTTCTTCAGTGTTGTCACATGAAAAGATAAAATATTTACAAAAATGTGAGGGGTGTACTCACTTTTGTGAGATACTGTACAGTAAAACCTTGCTTTGAGAGTAACTTGGTTTGAAAGCGTTTTGCAAGACAAGCAACATTTTTAAATATATTTTAAATTGCTATAAAAGCGATGTCTTGATATAAGAGTAGCGTCATGTCATAACTGAGAATAAAATAGAAGAGAGGCGCCTCTAAGTGTAGCAATATGGTTACATTTAATGAAGGTACAACATTTAGCAACACACATAGCTGATGATTAAAAGAGGCTTAAAAGATCTAAGTATGCAGCATGTGGGGTAAAGCTGTCCACATAGACCATTCTCCTCACCGCTATTGATTTCATCCCTTTCACAAGCGGTTCAAGCCTCGCTCTACTGCAGGGTAGTCTTCCCGGTCGCGATTGCAGACTGACAGCGGTGAGAGCCGGCAGTCAGGAGGACGGTCTATCTATGTGGACAGCTTTACCCCGGATGCCTGTATACTTAGATGTGCCTCTTTAAATCATCACCCATGTGAGTTGCTAAATGTTGTGCCTTCATTAAATGTAACCATATTACTACACTAAGAGGCGCCTCTCTTCTCTTTTATACTCTGTAGCTCCTGCTGGATTTTGCTTCTAATCCCCTTGTGGAGGCTTCCATTTGTGGCCGGACATTTTATGGTTACACAACTTATCACATTGCTATAATCTTTTTATATGGACTACAAACTGATGGACCTATGAATAAATTATTGTGGAATGAATCATCTGAGTTTCCATTATTTCTTATGGGAAAATTTGCTTTGATATACAAGTGCTTTGGATTACAAGCATGCTTCCAGAACGAATTATGTTTGCATTCCAAGGTTTTACTGTATATGGTTACTGTTTGTTACTCTTTTCCACAGAAATTTTGCAGTAAAGACTGTATGTGTTTTATCATAACATGTGTGTTTCTCATTGGTCCTTGCACTTACACTATTGCCAGGTGTGCCAGAGGGGGCTGAGGCTGTTATTAGGGTTGAGAGGCAGAGTAACAGACTGAACAAACTTAAAGCGGTGTTCCACCCAAAAGTGGAACTTCCGCTCATCTGATTGCCCCCCCCCCCTCCGGTACCACAATTGCCACCTTTCGGGGGGACAGGATCTTTGACAGGCATCCTTTCCCACTTCCGGGAGTCCAGGCCACGGCCCGCGATGTCACTGCGGGGCTGCCTCCCCAGCCACCGGTCCGGTAGGAGAGAGGAGCGGAGGCTCGCACATGTGCACTGGGGGTTCCCGGTGTGAAGCCGAAAGGCTGCACTGCCGGGTTTCCTCACCCGTAATGGTGGCGGCAGCACCTAACAGCTGATGGTGACCACGTGTCCCGGATTACCTGGGACAGTCCCGCATTTTTCAGGTCTGTCTCGGGCACATTCATTCCAGGACAATACAGTGTCCCGGAATGAAACTGACACAGCCACCCCCCGGCCAATCTGATGCCCCCAAAAAAGGCTGCCACACAGGCATGGACTGGCCATTGGGACTACAGGGAGTTTCCCGGTGGGCCGATGGCTTAGTGGGCCGGTCAGGTGCAGTCCTCGAGCCGCTCCTCTCTGACAGTGAGTAATCGCGATTTCACTCCTGTCAAGAGAAGCAGCAGCCGTCACTTGCTGGAGTGAGTATTAGCCTTTCTGCTCCCTCCCGCCCTATAGGGGGGAGATAGACAGCCGGCAGACTTTCCTTCCTCTCTCCCCTTATCACTTATCACATGACTGGAGAGAGGAACAATGCTGCCTTTCTGGAGAGCTGTGAATGAGTACATGTGGGAGGGGGAGGAAAGGGGGGACACTTTGATGGGGGACACCCTGGTGCAATGGGGGACACTCTGATGCAAGGGGGAAGCTCTGATGAGGGACACTCCAATGCAATGGGGGACAGTCTGATGCAAGGGGGGCTCTCTGATGCAATAGGGGACACGCTGATGTAAGGGGGGACACTCTAGTGCAAAGGGGGCTCTCTGGTAGAAGGGGGGACACTCTAATGCAAGGGGGGCACTCTGATGCAAGGGGGAACACTCTGATGTAAGGGGAGACACTCTAATGCAAGGGGGGCACTCTGATGTAAGAGGAGACACTCTAATGCAAAGGGGGCTCTCTGGTACAAGGGGGGACACTGATGCAAGGGGGGACACTCTGATGAAAGGGGGGCACTCTGATGCAAGGGGGAACACTCTGATGTAAGGGGAGATACTCTGATGCAAAGGGGGCTCTCTGGTACAAGGGGGGACACTGATGCAAGGGGGGACACTCTGATGAAAGGTGGGCACTCTGATGCAAGGGGGAACACTCTGATGTAAGGGGGGGGACACTCTGATGTAAGGGGGGGACACTCTGATGTAAGGGGGCTCTCTGGTGCAAGGGGGGACACTGAAGGGGAACACTAATGCAAGGGGGACTCTCTGCAAGGGGGATCTCTGATGCAAGGGGGGACACTCTGATGCAAGGGGGGACACTCTGATGCAAGGGGGGACACTCTGATGCAAGGGGGGACACTCTGATGCAAGGGGGGACACTCTGATGCAAGAAAAACTCTGATGGGGGACACTCTGATGCAAGGGAGACTCTGATGGGGGATACTCTGATACAAGGGGGCTCAGATGGGGGGGGACACTGATGCAAGGGAGACTCTGATGGGGGATACTCTGATACAAGGGGGCTCTGATGGGGGGGACACTGATGTAAGGGGAACACTTAAAATTAAAGTGGGCCGGTCTGGATGAAGTCCAGCCCTGCTGCCACATCACTGCTTTACTCACTGACAGTACTTGTCCTGGCCAGGATTACCTGGAGGAGCACAATCCCGCCCCTGCTTGTGATTGGAGAAATCCTAAATCCCGCCTCTTGTGTCCAATCACTGTGCTGTGATTCGTTACAGCACAAGCTGATTTTTGGGAAGGGAATGTGTCCCCAAATAGTAGTTTTGGAAATGTGGTCACTCTAAAGAGGACGTATCGGCTTATAGGGCTCTGCTCCACAGCTGCTTTCTTCCTCTACCACCAGCTTTATTCACACCACTGATGCTGTGGTATGCCGGGTGGGCAACCTGCGATCTGGGCTTGCCAACCCACCAGTCCAGAGCAGGAGGTCGCGGGCCACATCAGAGGGCTCCCCGGGCCACCCCTGCCCTAGATTATTGTAGAATAACACTTTCCTAGGTGGATTCAGCATCGATCCAATGCTGCATCTGTCCCCCCCGGCACCTCTTCACTGAGAACCGAGTGATCAAACATCGCCAATGGCTCGGTTCTCTTAACTCCCCGAGCAAAGAGCTGCTGCCTGTCAATCAGCGGCTCTCCTACTCTGCTCCTCCACTCTCATTGGAGCGCTGAGCTATGGAAGGGCGGGAAGCCGGGTGTCAGTCCAGGCACCTGGCGGATCCAGACTCCCAGGGGCAGATTCAGATAGGTCAGCGGATCTTTAGATCCGCGGAACCTATTTGAGTTACGATCCGCCGCCGCAAGTTTTTGTGGCAAGTGCTTAATTCAGAAAGGACTTGCTTCTAAACTTGCGGCGGCGTATCGTAAATCCCCCGGCGGAATTCAAATTCCGCGGCTAGGGGGAGTGTAATATTTAAATCAGGCGCGTCCCCACGCCGATCGAACGGCGCATGCGCCGTCCGCGATTTTTCCCAGTGCACATGCTCGAATTTCCGCCGCAAGGACGTCATTGGTTTCGGCGTGAGCGTAACTTGCGTCCGGCCGTATTCGGAATCGACTTACGCAAAAATTCAAAACTCGGCGCGGGAACGACGGCCATACTTAATATAGGATACCCCTCACGTAGCAGGGGTAACTATACGCCGGAAAAAGCCAAACGCAAGCGACGTAAAATAAATGCGCCGGGTGGTCGTTCGTTTCTGAATCGGCGTAAATCGGCATTTGCATATTCCTCGCGTAAAAAAACGAAGCGCCATCTAGCGGCCGGCCGGGAATTGCAGCCTAAGATCCGACGGTGTAAGTCACTTACACCTGTCGGATATTAGGGGGATCTATGCGGAACCTGATTCTACGAATCAGGCGCATAGATACGACGGCCAGACTCAGAGATACGACGGCGTATCAGGAGATACGCCGTCGTATCTCATATCGGAATCCGGGCCCCAGAGTCGGGACGACCCCGCGCCCGGACTGATCTGTGTGATGTCAGCAGATAGCGGACTTCAGACCATTTTTTTTTTCCACAGAAAATATGGATTTGATAAAACAGTTGTACAAATATCATTCAATAAAAAATTGCATCAAATATCTTTTTTTATTCTACAGGTCGCCTGATTTCAGAAAATATAGAATATTTTGGGGTTTTTAATTTCACAGCCAAAAATGAAGAAAGGAGAATGCTGGGGGGATATATAATAAATATAGCTTTGTTTGGCTCCTCTAATGGGTTTAGTCCTTGATCAGTCCCAGCACAGTCCCTCCTATGTACGCCATTCTGACCCCTCCACAGCCATATCCCCAAACACAGCTCAGCCGCAGAGCATTCTGGGTGAGCCCGCAGTGACGTCACCTGTGGGGCGCTCCGCTCAGAGCCGGACGTGTCTCCGTAGCGCCGGTACCGGCAGAATAGGACGAGCCGGGGACGGAGGCAGGTCACACGCACACAGGGCGCTGCCATGTTCCAGCGCCGCACTGCGCGGCTTTACGGCAGGACGTCACCTCCGGAGTCGCCATGGCAACGGTGAACTGCGCAGACGTCTGCAGCCTGCATGTCAGACAGTTGGGCCCCGGTGAGCCGCCGCTGAGCGGTGTGCCTGGGAGCCCGAGGAGGGGTGTGGCCGGCTCTTCCAGTGACCCTGACTGGGTGTGAGGTGAGTGCAGGCTCCTTTATGTCAGGGACAGTAGTGGGGGAGGCATGGTGAGTGTGCTGGCGTTAAATCGCACTCCTGACGCCAGCGAACGCCCCTTGGCGTCGAATGTAACCAGCAAGCGCAGGTTTGATTAAGACCGTCTGCTGCGTTCGCTTTGCGTCACACGGCGTGGGCTTGTTGGCTTACGTGGTGGCCCCTGTAGAGTTTTGGATCCAGAACCCCGCCGTGGTCATGTGTTTCCGCAGCTAGCGCCAGAGCGTGCGAGCCAATAAAATCGATGGATACATCACATGAAGGCTGGGACCCTACGCCGCCTTTGTGTGTGCGCGCAGGTGTTCCAGCAGGGCGCGCAGCACGTTCTTGGGTTCACATTGGCTGGTTCAGGTGTGCGGAGAAGTCAGAGGGTTGCTTAAAGCAGAGTGCCACCCTTTCCATAATCCAGGGCCGGCCTTTTGGGGTGTGCGAGCTGTGCGAACAGGGGCGCCGTGCAGCCATCACAGCTTGCAGAATGTGAGTCGCAGTCGCTGCCAGGTCCCCCTGCCCTGGGACTGGGTGAAGTGCAACACATCGGTTGCGGCGCCTGAAAAAAATGGCTGCTGCCGGCCCCGACAGGCACACTGCGCATGCGCCGCCGCTGCACGGGAAAGCCAGAAAACGCTTGGCTATTCTCGGGCAGACGGCGCATGCGCAGTGGCGTCTAAGCGCCGGGCGGTGCCATTTTTAAATGCAAAGCCGCACCGTCCACCGAAAGGTAAGTCAGTTTAGGTGACCAGGGGTGAAGATGGGGGGGCGCCACAGGATTAGCTCGCACAGGGCGCCTGAACACCTAAGGCCGGCCCTGCCATAATCAGACTCCTTTAAACCTATAAAGAAACATTTGGAGGAAATTTATATTTTTTATACTTGCCAGAAACGCCCTGTTGCTATGTAGTCCTCCTAATCTGCCACTTCCTGGTCCGCGGCGCTCCTCGTCACTTCCTCCCTCGCCTGTGGCAAATGATGTGTCGTCATTTCTCAGGAGTCTGTGGGCAGTACTGTGATCAAAAATCGTGTTATTTCCTGACAGGAAATTATGCGATTTAAGGCAGTGGCCATAACAACAGGGCGAGACCTTCCTCCATCGCTGCCTGTTGTTATGGCAACTTTAGAAACAATTGTCGCTACGGCTGCCGGTGTATTGCGCGTGCGTGAGATCGAGAGGTGCACCGATTGTTTCTAAAGTTGCCATAACAACGGGTGGCGGCGAAAGGGAAGGTTCCGCCCTGTTTTTATGGCTACCGCCTTAAATTGCGTAATTTCCTGCCAGGAAATAACGGGAATTTTCGATCACACTACTCTCTCCAATGCTTATCCCAGAACGGTTATCGATTGGGCTTCACATGCCCGCAATCATGATGGCAACGGCCGCAACAGGAGGGACAAACTGGTGAGTAATAAAGACCCTGATGGGTTTTACTTCCTCTTTATTTCCCTGCAAAGGTAAAGCATAATGGGCTCCTATGCATCGCATACTAGCCCATTGTGTGTGACTTGCCTGAACCCAAGCCTGCGATGTCACCACTGTCCACTCTGGCACGAAGCGTCCATCTTCACCCCTCTTCCTTCCGGGGCCACGAACTCCGGCTCTGTGACCGGCGGGAGTCACATGATGTCACTCCCACGCATGCACGCGGGAGCCTCCAGTCACGGCATGACTCCTTTAGAAACGGCACCGATTAGATCGGCACACTCGTACATTGTAAATATCTCCTAAACCGTGATATTTCCAGCACCTACAGGTAAGCCTAAGGCTGCATTCACACCTGAGCGTTTTGTCGCCTGAAGCGTGACGCTCAAAAACACTAGAGGGGAAAAAATACATTATTCCCTATGGAGATGGTTCACATCTCCACGCCTGACGCCGAACGACTGAAGCTCAAAGTTCCGGACCCTTTTTTGTCGCGCGTATCGGGCGGTTTGGTCGTTTTTGAGCGTTTCCATTTCCCATAGAAAGTAATGAAAACGCTCGATTCAAGCGACTAACGCGACAACGAGCGTTTGTTACGGGCGTTTCGTCGCTTTAATCAATAGAACTTTTCACCCAGGCAGAAGATTAAAAAAATCTACCAACATAGCAACAAGCGATGAAAAGATGATAATTTTTCCTATTGGCTAAAAGAAAAAACGTCGGACGACGCTGTATGCAAATGAGCATGAATACGCACGACAAAACGCCGGAAAAAAATACCGAACGACCGATGCTCAGGTGTGAATGCAGCCTTAAAGCGGAGGTCCACCCTGAAAAAACAACGTTTTATACTTGCCAGGAATTGCTGTTACTAGGCAGATCTTCCTAATCTGCCTCTTCCTTGTCCGTGGTGCTTCTCGGTCACGTCCTCCTCACATTGTCTTCTGGGGAATGGGGCGCAAGTCAGCCGCCCATTCACAAAGTGCCGCGCTTGATTCGCGCATGCACAGTAGTTAATGGGCAGTGAAACCGCAAGGCTCCTCTGCCTGTTTCCTTTAGTGAGGATGGCAGCACTGGGACCTGCCACGATCGGCCTCGGGGAAAACCTGGACAGGTAAGAGTGCTTATTAAAGGTCAGCAGCTACAGTGTTTGTAGCTGCTGACTTTAAATTATTTTGTTTTTTTAAATCTGGACCTCCGCTTTAATATAGGCTTGCCTGTAGGTAAAAGTGGTTGTACTGCGTTTACAACCACTTTAAATTCATATATTAGCAACATCCACTATTAACCTTTTGTATCATCGTTTTTTATTTAATAATGAATTATGCTTGGATTAATAAAAAAAAAAGTGTCCGGAACTCCGCTTTAACATCGCCAGCAGCATCTGCGTGGCATCAGACTACATGATCTAGCTGAATTCTATAATAAATGCGGCCATGGAGGCGCTGGGTGGGGGAGGTTGGATTTTACCTCCAATGCCCCCACTGCACCAGACAGTAAAGTAAACTAATAGATAAACCTGCAACAGGAAGGAGAAGCGGGAACCCTCTGGGCCCCAGGAGCTCTGACGCGTTTTGCTAGGAAACTACTAAAAGGATGGGCTCAGGCGTGTTCACAACTCCACGTGCCCACGCCCACCAGGAAGCTTGCACTGCACAGCGCTAATCACAGAGATATTTCCCGTTCTGTGCAGTCATGGATCGAGAAATGTCTCACTGCCTGTGATTAGTGGTGTGCAGTGTAAGCTTCCTGGTGGGCTCGGGCAGGAATTACTTCTAATCCCCCAAACATTATACATTATTTTTAGCAGAGACCCAAGGAAATTAAATGGCGATAGTTGCCATTTTTTGTGTCACACGGCATTTGCGCAGCAGTTTTGCAAACACAATTTTTTTGAAGGAAATGTTTTAAACAAAGCACAACATTTATCGCAATTTATTTTGTACAATGTGAAAGATGACGTTACACCGAGTAAATGGAAATCTAACATGTCGCGCTTTAAAATTGCACACACTCGTGGAATGGCGACAATCTAGTTAAAAACCTCCATAGGCGATGTTTAAACGCCTTTACAGGTTATCAGTTTAGAGTTACACAAGAGGTCTAGCGCTAGAATTTTGTCTCTCGCTCAAACGGTGGCGAGACCTCACGTGTGTTGCGAAATGCGAATACCGTTTTACATATGCACGCATGACTTATGTTTGCGTTCACGTCTGTGCGAAAGCACGGCGGGATAGGACACTTTAAAGTGTAAGTGCACCTTTACAGAAAATCTGTAAGGTGAACTTTCACTAGACCCTCTCCCCATCCAACTCCCCCCCCCCCCCCCCCCGGTCCCGCTAATCTGGGGTCAAGCGAGACGTGACGAGGTACATTTTGGAGATTAAGCTGCAGGGGATTTGTAAGTCCCGGACCGGCGAGGTGGCAACTCGATGTCTCCTATTGGGTGATACTGGGAGTGAACCTACCCTTAAAATGTATTATATAATTTATTTTTATTTTTACACGGTCTGTTTTTTAATTACCGTAATTATCGCGGTATAACGCTCTCCCGCGTATACCGCGCACCCCTAAAGTGACCCCCAATCCTGTGGAAAAAAAGTTATTTTTGTACTTACAGTTTTGGTGTCTTGCGCGGCGTCCTTCTTCGGCGGGTCCAGCGTCCTTCTGCGGCTTCGGTTGTCCTTCTGCGGTGGGTCCGGTGTCCTCTTCGGCGGGTCCAGGGTCCTCTTCGGCGGGTCCGGTGTCCTTCTGCGGCGTCCTCGCGGCGTCCTCCCTGCTCGTTTCCCGCGCCGAGTTTTGAATACTGCGCCGGCATATACCGAGCGCAGTACACTCGGGCAGGCTCGGCAACTGCCGACTATACCCGAGTGTACTGCGCTCGGTATATGTCGGCGCAGTATTCAAAACTCGGCGTGGGAAAGTGGGTATCGGCGTATATCGCGCACCCACGATTTTGCCATGATTTTTCAGGGCAAAAAAGTGCGCGATATACGCCGATAAATACGGTACATTTTTAAAAATTTTTTATCACTTTTATTCCTATTACAAGGAAAGTAAATATCCCCAAATCTCTTTACCTTTTAAAAGAAAAAGAGGCCAAATTTTTTTTTTTTTTCTTAATCTTTTGCCTTTTAAAAAAATATAATAATTACTGACTTTCTGCCTGGACCGGAAGTGATGCATCACTCCAGTTCTCCAAGGCCATCAAAGTCAAAGACTTGGGAGCAGCTGGTCACACTGTCAGATTGTTTCTCAGAAGAACCGGTGAAAACGGAAAGCCCGAGAAACCTGTGGGGGGGGACACACGTTTCCTCCTGCTGCTACGGAAAAGGTCAGTAGCTCATGAGCTGCTCGAGAAGGCTTCATGAGAAAGCGATCCGCCACCTGCAAAACAATGATACCGAGGTTATGGTTGATATCTTCAGTAGAGGTGCACCAAAATTTCGGCCGCCAAAACATATCGGCCAAAAATTGTTTTCGGTTGAAAGACAAAAGTGCTGATAATGGCACTGAACAGGGAGTGGTCTGCCCCGGGTGCCGCACATTGCAGGGGGTGTCATCCCCGGCGCATCAAAGTCCTCCCCTCCCTCCTCTCCTTGTCACACAGAGTGTCACAGAGCTGAATTGTTCGGCAGCCGCTGTAATAAAGTCCTGCCTCCTGTGATAGACAGCACATTGAGTCAGTGCCGGGAAATTGAATCAGTGTGATGTGTATCATAGGAGGCAGGACTTTGCTACTGCGGCCGCCCGGCCCGGGCAATTAAAATCCAGCTCTGTGACACAGTGGGAGATCGCCGCTCTGTGTGATCCGTGCACTGGTGAGGCTGCATCTGATGGGCGCTGGTGAGGCTGCATTGATCTCTTGTATCATGTCTGCAGGCTCTTGCCATCTCCTGTATCATGTCTGCTAGAGGTGCACCGAATGAAAATGTTTCTAATACTATTAGCAGTGTGTTTAAAGTGGTTGTAAACCCATTTAAAAAAAAAAAACTACTTAACACCTGCAAGACAAAGGCATAAAGAGATGGTATGCATAGCATACTAGCTCATTATGTAATACTCGCCTGAGATCGAAGCTCTCGCTGTGGTGCCCCTATGCAACACCGGCCGGCACATCACTCCCGGGGGTTACTTCCGGGTATCGCAGCTCCGGCGCTATGATTGGGCAGAGCCGCGATGATGTCACTCCCACGCATGCGGGCGGCAGCCGCCGGTAACGGCGCACTCACTGAAGCAACGGCGCATACGTGCCATTACTTCAGTGCGCATGTGCCGATGACATTGGCAAATGCAGGGGACAGAGGATATCTCCTAAACCGTTCAGTCTTCCACTTGATGCAATTGGTGTTGTGGTGCAGCACTGATCCAGGTGTCATGACACCTACTTCCCTCTCCATATAAGACAGTCGTGTGACTACTGAGCCTCCTGTATAACTTCTTCAGGTCTGAGATGGCTGCTGCCAAGGTATTTTTAAAGTGCATCGCAACCGATATCGGACATTTTAGGCATCTGGCTCAATAAGGAAAACGTGGGCTTGGTCCATGAGCCCTGTGCCAGAAGTCTGCATGCTTGTCACCTTGTCCGGGAGTGGGGAGATTGAGCCTTAAGAGTAATCAGGAGGTTCAGTGGGCTGTGTGCAGAATATTTCCGGTATGTTCCACCTCAGTTGGGAATAGGGAGTCTTTTGTGGAGGGGATCAGAGGTCCAGCTTTCCTCATAGTGCATAAAATGACAGGCTTGGTGCTTGGGAATCCAATATCCGACACTCCATACCAGAGCTTCTTGGGTAACTAATTTCAGCTTTGGTGGCACATCCTTGCTCTGGACTGGTTCCTGATAGTAACAGTGAATTGCACAATTCGTGTAAGCAAGGCTGCTTGTAATCAACACCTGCGATGCATGTGACAGGCTGACAAGGAAGTAGGGGTTGACCGATATCGTTTTTTCATGGCTGATACCCATTTTTTCAGCCGCCTTTCAGTCCTATAGCTGATATCGGGTGCCAATATTCTGTACATGTTTTGGAAAAGGTGGCTGGCCTGCACCCTGCTGTGGGTGGCTGGCCTGCACCCTGCTGTGGGTGGCTGGCCTGCACCCTGCTGTCGCTGGCTGGCTGGCACCCTGCTGTGGGTGGCTGGCTGGTACAGTGCAACCTGCTGTGGGTGGGCGGCTTGGCCTCCTGCTGTGGGTGGCTGCTGGCATGCCCTCCCTGGCCTTTTTGTGGCATGCACTGTCCGAGGCGAGGAAATCGGCGGTGGTCTTTTGCCTATTCGGGTAGAAGAAGCCAGTACTCTATCAGAACATTTTCAAGCCCAGTGCGTGGCACCACATGCACACAACGTCATTACGATTTGCGCTGCAAACCTTCAGAGTCCTGGCTTCTTCTACCCGGGCCATTGACATATTTGCCCCAAAAAGATGGTCGCAGTGGCAGGGGGAGACCAATATCGGTAAGTTTGTGGCCAATACTGATTATTTAAAAAAAAATAAAGAATATCGCCCCCCCCCCCCCCCCCCCCCCAATAATCTGCCACACCGATAATCAGTCGACTCCTACAAGGAAGAAAGACAGTTAGACGGTGGTCACTCCACAACAGGAAGTGCTAGAACATTGAACTTTATGGCAAGATCACCAGGGATTGGTCTAATACAGCAGTGGTCCTCAACCCTGTCCTCAGGGCCCGATAACAGGCCAGGTTTGCAAGACAACTGAAATACATCACAGGTGATATAATTTGCTGCTCAGTGATTGCAGTATTCTAGTCTGCATCTCCCCGAGGAAATACATAAAACCTGGCCTGTTAGTGGGTCCTGAGGACAGGGTTGATGACCACTGTAGGAATGGAAAGCTTTCAGCTAAGACAGCAGGCACCAGCACAAGAATCACTTTTTGTTGAAGGTAAGTACTGTTCCTTGTGCTGATAAAAAATAAAACATACAAAGTAATTGCTTACATTTTAATGTAGGATAGTTTTATTCCCCTTTTGACATTTTGCGTCAACTGTTTTAGCGTATTAAATTGAGATAAAGCTGGGTTGGTGAGGACACAGATTAGCACTATGGTGACTTTTTCATACGTATGCAGTAGTTAAAATTTAAAATGATATTGTGTTTGCATTTAACACTTATATAGTAAACACAAATGTTGCCTACATGACTCAACGTAATTGTTGGAACCTGGGTATTAAAGCTTTGTGCAGTAGTTTTGCTCCAATCCTCTTCTTTTCGGGTTCCCCGCAGGCGCTTCTCCCCATCAAGCAGGGCCCCCAGAGAAAGCCACCTGCCCTGGAGGCACGGCTGGGTGCTTGCTCCTGAGCCGCCGCTCTATGCGTTCATAAGACACATAGAGCCCTGACTCTGCCCCACCCCCTGCTCTCTCCTCCTTGGCTCACTGGTTGTGATTGACAGCATTGGGAGTCAATGAGCTCCCGCTCCTGTCTCAGTCAATGGGGAGGGAGAGTCCGGGGACAGCCAAGGCTATCGTGAACATTGCTGGATCAGAGGAAGCTCAGGTAAGAATTGGAGGGGGGGGGGGGGGGGGTCTTATTTTAAGGTATTTTACCTTCATGTGTAGAATGCATGAAGGTAAAAACCTTCAGCCTTTAGAAATACTTTAATCTGGGAAGGGAATTATTTTCTTTTTTTTATTTAGTGATCTGTTGCTACAGCTGCCCTTATGTATAAGGTAAAGGTCATTAGGGCTTGTGAGACCTAAATTTAGAGAAGAGGCAACAGCAGACTTGTATATTCATCTGTTATCTCTTTCCCACCAGGGATGCTTCCAAATAATTAGTTTAGCAAATAATTATCTGTGAGCAATCAATGTCTGATTTCATTGGAATGTAACGTGAGCCAAAAGTCATTGTTCCTACCTGAGTAGCTTGACAGATCCTGCTCCAAAAATAATGCTGTGCTCCACCCTGATTAAGACCTTGCCCAACCCTCACAGAACAAGCTCAGCCTCTTTCAGGTAGAAGAAAGATCTATTTATATTCCTAGTAGAGCGCAAGCTTGCCTTGCAGCACATAGCTCTTGGTGGAAGCATCACCTAGAGTGTGGCAGAAGCTTCACTGACAGGTCCTGTTTAGCTGTACCGATAGCACAATTGGGGATACACCTCGGCAGGTAGGTAAGGAATAACATCTCTAGAGAGAGCTGAAAATGTATGTAAGAAAGCAGTTGTTGGGTTTTTTATGATAAAATTTAACGTGGTACATTCCATTGCTAGTGCTGACATGTTAAAGCTTTGCAGAGATGATGTACATACTAATCCTTATTAGGGACAGGAGACTATACTTCATATTAGAGAGTGCATTCTGTAGGTAAAACTTTCAGTAAACATCATTTGGGAGTTTCAGATTCGGTGTGGATAAATACCCCAATAATGAAGAAAGGGTTTTAAACTCCAGAGCCGTGGTACGTTTACATTGTTTAAATAACAAACATGTTATACTTGCCTGCTTATTGCACAGAGCAGCCCCGAAGCTCCTCTTCTGGGGTCCCCGACTGGCACTGATCGTCCTCCTCTTCTGTGTCTGCGGGCTCGATCCTGAGCCATGCTGTGTGCATCTACTGACGCACAGTGCGGCTTGACCCTGCCCCGCTGCTCCCTCCTCACAAGATTTAATTGACAGCAGCAGAAGCCAATCGCTCCCACTGCTGCCTACATGTCCAGTGAGAAAAGAAAGCAGCGACACAGCACTCAGGCATAGCACAGGATCGAGATCTGGCTCGGGTAAGTATTTAGGTAGGGAGCTGACCATTATTTTTTTTTTGTCTGTAATGTGCAGAATGCATTAAGGTAAAAAACCTTAAACTGTTACTAAACCCACAACAGTAAAATCAGTCTGTATATGCAGTAAAGCATGTTTGGTATACTCACTGTGGATTCTAGGGGTTGATCCTGCACATTGCGTAAAATAGCTCCAATGGATGACTTCTGCAGAAGAGAAAAGTGGCCATGTGATCTCTGTGGCTGACGTCAGAGGGAGATCATGGCCCCTCCTGCAGAAGACATCCACACTGCCCAATGCACTCTAATTGAGCTGCTCAGATACTCCTTCACTAATATGTACAGCTAGCCATAAACTGCTGGGATTTTGGCTGATTCCTGCTTGCTCAGGCTACATTTGTGTATGGTGCTGCTGCTGCTCTGTCAGCTCTTTGAGTTGGCTTTTGTTCAAGGAGCCTATACCAATATTCACAGTTGAACAGCACCTGCATCCAATCAGATGCAGGCACTGTTTAAACCAGGGTTTGACAAATTTGCTTGGAATCTAGGAGCCAGCTAAAAAAGTTAGGAGCCAGAAAACGCGCCCGTCCCGCCAAGCTCGCCCGCAGAAGTGAACGCATACGTAAGTAGTGCCCGCATATTTAAACGGTATTCAAACCACACATGTGAGGTATTGATAGAGCGACAGCAATAATTCTAGCCCTAGACCTCCTCTGTAACTCAAAACTTGCAACCTGTAGAAGTTTTTTAAACGTCGCCTATGGAGATTTTAAAGGGTAAAAGTTTGTCGCCATTCCACGAGCGGATGCAATTTTGAAGCGTGACATGTTGGGTATCGATTTACTCGGCGTAACATTATCTTTCACAATATAAAAAAAATAAAATTGGGCTAACTTTACTGTTGTCTTATTTTTTTATTAAAAATTGTGTATTTTTTCCCAAAAAAAAGTGCGCTTGTAAGACCGCTGCGAAAATATGGTGTGACAAAGTATTGCAACGACCGCCATTTTATTCTCTAGGATGTTAGAATATAAAATATGAAATAAGTAATAGTGACTGCGCTGTGTGACTGGGGAAAGGTGGAAACAAAGAAAAAAATCCCACCAGGGTGGTCGCTGAAAGCAATATGCGATCTGGGCGGTGGAGCTGAGTGTGATAACCCAAAATAACAAAGTGCAAAATTATCAAAATACAAACGCAAATATAATGACACAGTGCTATAAATACATTATATGTGCATATAAGTCCAAGATTTGTACCACCAGACCTAACTTTTGGTACCAAAAAATATAAAGTGCAGGATCCAAAAGAAAAAACAAAACAAAAAGTGAAAGTCTAACATGCAAGGGAGGGTACAGTCTTAGGTGGACTGTAGACGGTGATGTAGTGAAGAACCACACTCCAGTGTTTAGAAAAGGACGAACTTCGGTGCAGACACCTCTAGTGGCTGAAATGCTCACCTCAAGGCCATAGCACGGACAGCCTGAAAGAAACACTTTAAATATATTCAAGAGTCCAGCAGGGCTTGTGGCTGGGTGTAGGCTCCGCATCAGGTGGTCATGTTGAAAGAAAAAGGCAAAATGGCATAATACTGTGGGGATAATCTGGAAAGTAATGGATCACATGCACATGCACTCACATGGAGTCCGTGAACAGTGGGCCTATCTCCACGAACAGCGAGTTCGCAAGGTCCAGTCAGTAATCTTGATGTTTAATTATCCTCTCGCATTAACTTCCACCTTGACATCCGCTGGATACTGGCACATAAAATGCTCAAGGGATATGGATGGATAAAGGGAGAAGGAAAGCACATAGTGCAGCTCCGCATATAAAATGTTTAATGTAAAAAAGACAAATAAAACTCACATTTCCAATGAACAAGACGTTTCCAAACAAAATCGAGCAGCGAGCTCGTGTCCCTGCCGTCAGAGTGTGTGAGGTCTAGTACTTCCTGTCCCTACGTGTGTCGTCACGCCACGTGACTTCATCAGTGTTATCGCACCTTTTTGGGTTATCACACTCAACTTCACCGCCCAGATCGGATATTGCTTTCAGCGACCACCCTGGTGGGATTTTTTTCTTCATTTATCTTTTGTTTCCACCCTTCCCCAGTCACACAGCGCAGTCACTATTACTTATTTCATTCACTCTTTTATGGCTAGGACAGATTTCAGGTGACCGCAGCAGTGCCCCCTAGGTTTATAGCACCGATAGTGCGAGAGCTCTTCCATTCCATTTGAGAATATAAAATATATAATGTTTGGGGGCTCTAATTAGAGGGAAGGAGATGACAGTGAAAACACTGGGGAAGCTCCATTAGAATTGCTGGTTTACTTGTCATGCCAACGGCCACCACAAGATGGCGCCAGATACAGAAGGAAGCTTAGGCCTGCAGATGGCCGCAAAGCCCCAGCCTTAATTACCGGCCGGCGCGGCCCATCGCGTGGCGAGGGAGGTGGGGGCGTACGGAGACTCAGGAAGGGGTATCCTGTGTCTCCGTGCACCCTCACCTCCCCTGCAGTGCTGGCCGGTAATTGAGGCCGCGGCTTTGCGGCCTTCTGCAGGCCTAAGCTTTTCGGGTGCCAGGTCGGTTTAAACACAATAGCTGTAGCAGTAGATTCATCCATCCTTCCTGTTTAGTGTGGAATCTGTTTGTTTTCTTTCTTCCTATACATGTATGGCCATCTTTTACAATTATTTTTTATAAATGTATGCAAAAACAGCCCTGGCAGTGAAAGAGTTAAATACAGTGGCGTGGGGCTGCACAGAGGGGGAAATAAGACAAGAGGCATCAATTGGACTTTCAATCTCTACTGAAGAAAATACTGGGGTCCCTCATGTGACCAATTGCTTGGGCACCATTTGGGTTAAGGCTGCTTCATATATCATTCCTCAATACTGCAATCCTGTGCTGCATTTTGCTGCATGCTGTCCTGTGTGAGCATTTTTTAGGATGTATTGCAGCAGAGAAAGGACAGCAACCTCCCCCAATACCGTGAGTCAGCGTTATCTCCAACCTTGAAGGACAGTGGTTTATTTATGCAAGGTATAAATCTGACTTTCTTCTGTTGATACAAATTCTGATTGGCAGAATTTTTCCTTTTGTCTCCTTTTTAGTTTATAGTAGATATAAACCCTATCTGAATGTTTAGTTTGTTAAAGTACTGTGTATCAGTCACCATGTATATTTTTAATAAAATACTTGTTTCTGCCATTTTTAATACTTTGTTTAACCACTTAACGACCGGCCCATAGTAAAAATACGTCATTACTTTTGACGTTTATTACCGGGGTTATGGCAACAGCTCGCTGCCATATCCCCAGTATAATTTTTTTACTATGGCCGGTTCTGCGTCTAATAAAAGTGGTGGACCCGCGTGTGGATTCACGACAGGATCACTTTTAGAAGCGGCGGGAGGGCCAACCCTCCCGTGTTTCTAAATGTGATTCCGTGGTGAATTCCTGGTCGTTATCAGGGTTACCTGACCCATCGGTAAAGCCTGGAAGCAACCAGATGCAGGAAGTCGAGTGAGGCCAAAATGGCCACCGCTCTTTTCTATGCGCTTGGAGGACCAGAGCAAACTCTGATATAGTTTGCAGTACTCAGGCAATGATAAATTATTAATATTTTTTATTTTTTTGCTTTTAAAGGTAAATAAGATTTCTGTGGTCTTTTTGACCTCAGATCTCGCTCCAAAAAAAAAGTGGGGTACCTGGCATCCTTATTTCTATTACAAGGGATGATTACATTCCTTATAATAGAAATAAAAGTGCCCTATTCCTCTGTGCTCACATGCATACGTAAGCCGTGCCCACATATGTAAACAGTGTTCAAACCACACCATGGTATCACTATGATCGTTAGAGCACATGACCTTCTCTGTAACTCTAAACTGGTAACCTATAAAAATATTTAAAGTGTCGCATATGGAGATTAACTATCGTAGTTTGTCACAATTCCACAAGTGTGTGTGCTCAATTTTAAAGCATGTCATATTGGGTATCTATTTACTCGGTGTAACGTTATCTTTCACATTTACACAAAAAAAATTGGGATAACAATTATCTTCTCTTTTTTTTTTTTTATTCATTAACCACTTGCCTACCAGGTTAATTCTGACAATTGTCTCCCTACATGTGAAAATCATCATTTTTTTTTTTTTTTTGCTAGAAAATTACATAGATCCCTCAAACATTTATATTATATATATATATATATATATATATATATATATATATATATATATATATATATATATATATATATATATATATATATATATATATATATATATATATATATTAATATTTTTACCAGAAACCCTAGAGAATAAAATGGCAGTTTTTTTTTTTTATCTTGCACAGTATTTGTGCAGCAATTTTTCAAACGTTTCATGCTTTAAAAAAAGAAAAAAAAAACAGTAAAGTTAGCCCAATTTTTTTTTCAGAATGTAAAAGATGATGTTACACCGAGTAAATGGATACCCAACATGCTACACTTCAAAATTGCACATGCTTATGGAATGGCGCCAAACTTCGGTACTTAAAAATCTCCATAGGCTAAGCTTTATTTTTATTTATTTTTAACTGGTTACATGTTTTGAGTTACAGAGAAGGTCTAGGGCAGGGGTAGGCAACCTGGGGCCCTCCAGCTGTTGCAGAACTAAAAGTCCTATCATGCCTCTGGGAGTAATTGTAACTGCCAGCTTTGCAATGCCTCATGGGAAATGTAGTTCCACAACAGCTGGAGGGCCCCAGGTAGCCTACCCCTATCTAGGGCTAGAATTATTTCTCTCACTCTAACGTTTGCAGCGATACCTCCCATGTGTGATTTCAACACCGTTTACATACGAGGATGTGACTTACGTATGCGTTCACTTCTGTGTGCGGGGACAGGGGCACTTTTTAAATTAATTTTTTTTTTTTTGATAATTTGACTTTTATTTTTCTAGTTTGTCACTTTTATTTGAATTTTTTTTATCACTTTTATTCCTGTTACAAGGAATGTAAACATCCCTTGTAATAGGAATAAGCATGACGGGTCCTCTTTACAGTGGGATATGGGGTCAATAAGTCCCCACATCTCACCTCTAATCCTGTGAAAAAACGATCTTGGCTTTCCAGCCGAGGCGGCACAATTTCTTTTGAATGCAGAGGCCGGGCTTGACGTCATAACATTGTGCCCGGCCTCCGAACGATCATAGAGCCTCCGGGCACCATCTCATCGATGGCAGGGGTGAGTCGGTAGAAGCACCGGAGAGTGGCGGGAGGATGCCCCTTCTCGCCATCCGTAATATTGATCAAGTCGCTATGATCATTCTTATGTTGTAGGAAATCGCTTGCTGCAGGCATCATTCAGATATCACCGCTCAAACCCGATGGTGGACGGGAAGCGGTTAAAGTGTACCTTTCTCTGCACCAGCGGGGTCTAAAAGTTTTGCACAGAGGTGTAATATGTAAAATAACGGAGTATTTATCTGTTTGCCTGATGTTCCACTTTAGATGCAGAAATGCTGAGTCCACACTTTGCCCAGTCAGAATTGTATTTGCTGACTTGATGTTATGCAGCCACTGCAGAGCAGCACACCTTCTTGCCGTAACTTGTCTTAGAAACAACTGTCTCCTATTTATACCAGTCCAATCTTTTTTCCATGACACTGTACAGTATTCACAGCCTGTGGATTAAAAGCACATCCCTGCAAACAGATTCAAAACGGCATATGCTTTCTCTGCTTCATCACTGTGTTGCTGGCAAAGCTGCAACTGCTATTTTTAGTTGGCTCTATTGTGCCTTTTAATTTCCCTTCCCTTGTTAGTAGAAAGATGCATTTAATGTCTTTAATGTCTTTACTTGACTACAAAAATGTTAGGGGTGTACTCACTTTTGTGAGATGCTGTATTTGGCTGTAATAGGTCCCATCATGGCATTAAATGTATAGAGCAGTGGTCTCCAAACTGCATCCCTTTGCTTACCTTTTATCTGGCTTTTGAGGCACTCTTGCTTCCACAACAAGGCAATACTTCCTGCACAGATACCAATGATAGGGCAATATTCCTCCACTTGCACCATTGATGGGGCACTGTTCCTTCACTGACACCAATGATGAGGCACTATTCCTCCCACTAACACCTAAGTGCCGGTTCACACTACCGCGACTTGGGATCCGACTTGTGTCGCCCGACATGAGAAATTACATTAAAGTGAATGACCGTGCTGTTGTGATAACTGGAGGGATGTGTGTTATGGCCATGTTTTCTATATCTTTGTATTGCTGTTTCTTAGTTCAGCCAATGTGTCTGTCTACATTGGAACTTGTTTTTCTTTAATAAAAAAATACATTGAAATATAAAGTGAATGAGAGCCGTCTTAATGCACACTACTGAAGTCGCTCCGACTTTAGAAAAGGTTCCTGTACTACTTCAAGGTGACTTGTACCCATTGATTTCAATGGAAGTTGCTTTCAAAGTCGGATCAGTGTCTTGACTGAAGCATCTATACAGGAAGAGAAAAAAAAATTCTCGGGCAACACCCTCCCTCCCACAGAGCTGATTATTGTTTGATTGGCCACTGGCAATGTTGCCTGTCCTGAAGGCGACTTGAAGTTGCCTCGCAAAGTCGTGCCGACTTTTATGTCGCTGTAGTGTGAACTTGGGGTCCTTTTACATGGGTGTTCAATTCTTTTCACTTTGTTTTTGCTAAAAAAGAAAAACGTATACGATGTAAATTTTTACATTCGTTTTCATGTCCGCTGACATGCGTTTTTCATCAGTTTAAAAAAAAAAAGACTGGACTGAACTAAAAAAAACATAGTGCCCATGCTTTTTGGGTGAAAAACCTAATGTTAGCGGATGTAGGCAGATGTTGTCCACTAACATCCGTTTTTCATCAGTTTCATTTTTTAAAAATAGGGTTTTCTTCCGTCTCAAAAAAATGAACTTAACGGAGGCTGATGTCTGCGGATGATCATCCGCTAACGTCTGCGAGGAAAAACGGACATATGGAATGTCTGTTTGAAAGGACCCTAACCGTTGGACACTATGCCTTCCACTGACCCCTAGAATGAGGCACTATTCCTTCCACTGACGCCATTGAAGGGGGGGGGGGATTAGTGCTCCCCAATAATAAAAATGAAACCTTGATTACTTCCACTGGCCACAGTTCAGCTCCCCTAAATTCTGAACGCCAGTGAACCGACCCTTTGTTTAGTTTGGAGACCCCTGGTATAGAACATCAGGGAAGGGGAGGGGAATTTTTATGTTCTACAATATAAATCTGCTTTTGCTTGTTCTGATAACTTTTTTTTTTTTTATATAAAACAAATTTATGTTTCTAACATTTTTGTTTTACTTTACAGTTTTGACTATAACAGGGAAGTCTTTCTGAGAATGGATATGGGCAACCAACATGCTTCGATTACAGCGCTTCAAGAGATCCAACGGAAAGTCAAAGACCTTGAGCAAAGCGTGGCTACCTTCAGTGGGTTGCAGAGTGACCCCGAGTATAAAAAACTGGAAAAAGCCCTGACCAAGCAGCTCTTTGAAATTGAGTCTATTGATACAGAAGGGAAGGCCAATATTTCACAAGCCCGTAAAAGAGCCATAGAAGAAGTTGAGAGGCTTATCAAAGAATTGGAGCAGAATGCAAACCACCCCTGCCGATTGGCGATTGAGACGATATTTAAAGAGGCACAATGTCTTGTAGCCCAGCAAATAGCCCCTATGTATGGAGGTAGAAGATGTATCACAGAGGAATTTGAAGAAGGTATTCAGAATATATTAATGAGACTTACACAAGTCAAAACAGAAGGCAAAGCATCCCTAAGAAAAGCCAGATATCGCACCCTTACTAAAGTTCTTGCAATTCAAGAGATACTAGAGAACTGTTTAAAACAACAGGTCTTGGCACTTCCTCTCTCTACAGATGCACATCCATCCATATTTAAAATTAACTCTGTTCTTCTTGAGGTAAACAAGGCACGAGGCAGCCTCATTGCACTTCTTGCTGGTGTAAATGAATGTGAAACCTACAGACATCTATCTTGCGTTCTCTCTGGACTCATTGCAGACCTAGATGCATTAGATGTTTCTGGCCATGTGGAAGTAAGGAACTATAGAAAAGAGGTAGTGGAGGAAATAAACAACTTATTGAAATATCTAGATCTTGAGGAGGAAGCTCGTTTTACTAGTGCTTATGACCTGGCCAAAAACCAGTCCATTGTCAAAATTGAGTCCATTCGTAAAAGATCTACAGAAATAAAAGCCTGTGTTTTAGAGAGGGGGCACAATATGTATGACATTCATGTGGGAACTAGATCTGAGCTTCAGGTTCTCATTGCCCAGCTGGATGAAGTAAGCGTTGAGAAAAATCCTTGTATACGTGAAGCAAGAAGGAGAGCAGTGGTGGAAGTCCAAACTGTTATTAGCTATCTCGACCTCAAGGAAGCTCTAGAAAGGAGACAGAGTGTCTGTAATCAGGCCAACCCAGAACATCCATCTCACACCACTGTTTGGATAGTTCTTGGGAACCTTTCGGATCTTCAGAAAGAAGTCCTCTCTTTTGACGGCAGCCGAGCAGATAAAAATTACAGGCGACTGGAAGAAGAACTCACTAAACAACTCCTTGCTCTAGATGCCATTGATTCCCAAGGAGACGACCGCTCAAAAGAAGCCAGAAAACAAGCTGTAAAGTTTGCCAATAATATCCTTAGTTATCTAGACATGAAAACCGATGAATGGGAGTATTAGATTTTTCTTTAACTAATATCGCACATGATTTATGATTGTATGGGAGTGGATTGTGGTCGCTATGAAGTTTCATCAAGCTTTAAGTTTTTATTTGTACACAGGACGTACAAAATATGTTTTTAAATTTGCACCTCAGATGTTCTGTGTTCACATTCCTAAGTCAAAAGGCAGAAATATTCATATGCCATACGATAAATGTTACATTGTATTGCATTATGGTTTATATTATTTATCACTTCTATTGACGCATCAAGAGGTTGGAACGGAAATTATTATTTAGAACCTTTTATTTATAACAACTGACAAATTTGTGTTGCTAATACTTGTTTACTTAAAGTGACTCTGCTACTAAATTAGATGCTAAAAATATAGTTTTTCCCACCAAAAAAAAAAAATTACGTACCTTTCCAGCTGCCTGTGTCGCCAATATCTGCTAAAGTGAGAAGCAACCGTTGGGGAGTCAATTTTCCAGTCACCTGCAGCGCTCCATGGTTAATTTCTGCCAGCTCCTATGCTGTTGCTGGGGATGAAACCACAGGGAGACATTGGAATAAACCTTCCCAAACGTGTCAGATTGTGTATACTTGTCAGCCAGCAGTTTATTTTTTACTGTAGCCAAAACTGGCAGTACAGGCAGTGTAAGAGGTGCGTATTAACCACAGAATGGATTTTGAGAAAGCCTGTGGTGAAGGGGTATGGAGTTTACATCTCCTTCTGAAAATACTAATACTCTGGCTGTTAAGTTTATGGCAGTGGTTTAATTACTTTGAATGACATTGAGCAAGTCTGCATATTGGAATTTTTTACTTTCCTAATTCTTGGGTTATTGTCTCAAAGCACTGAAACCATAGCCAACAAAGAAGAGGTCAGCAATGGCAGCCCCTTGGTTTTGTCTTAGTACTGGATTTATTTAAAGAACACTTGTCACATGAATAAAGTTATTGAAACGATAGACACTAAAAGCAGGCAGCTAGAGGTTCCTGCAAAGTTTTAGTTTCTACAGTAACCCTGAAGCCCCAGAACAGAAACGCTGTCGGCATATATAGACTTTACAGCCAGATGGTTAAAGTTGGACCATGCCCAAATAAACCAGGACGGGGTGTGGGGGGTAGAAAATGTGTAACTTTGGAAGTAGAGATTGTTCAGAATCTTGGGTTCAGGACATTCTGGAGGAAGACTTTCTCTGTTACAGGCTTGCTTTAACCACTTAAGACCCGGACCTTTATGCAGGTAAAGGACCTGGCCAGTTTTTGTGATTCGGCACTGCGTTGCTTTAACTGACAATTGCGTGGTCGTGCGATGTGGCTCCTAAACAAAATTGGCGTTTTTTTTTGGTGGTATTTGATCACCTCTGCGGTTTTTATTTTTTGCGCTATAAACAAAAATATAGCAACAATTATGAAAAAAATTCAATATTTTTTCCTTTTTGCTATAATAAATATCCCCCAAAAAGATATAAAAAAAACTTTTTTTTTCCTCAGTTTAGGTCGATACGTATTCTTCTACCTATTTTTGGTAAAAAAAAATCGCAATAAGCGTTTATCGATTGGTTTGTGCAAAATGTATAGCGTTTACAAAATATAATGTTATAAAAATGCGTTGTTTACTGTGAAAATTACAGTGCAGTTTAGGAGTTAACCACTAGGGGGCGCTGTAGGGGTTGTGTGACCTCATATGTTTTTCTAACTGTAGGGGGACGGGGCTGGACGTGTGACGTCATTGATCGTGTTTCCCTATATTAGGGAACACACAATCAATGAAGCTGCCACTGTGAAGAACGGGAAAGCTGTGTTTACACACAGCTCTCCCCGCTCTTCAGCTCCGGGGACCGATCGCGGGACTCCAGCGGCGATCGGGTCCCGTGCCCGCGACCCATGGATGGGCACTTAAAGAGGACGTACAGGTACGTGCTTGTGCCCAGCCGTGCCATTCTGCCGACGTATATCTGCAAGAGGCGGCCCTTAAGTGGTTAACATACATTGGAAAAATCCTGACTTGTTGCATTAAGCAGGACATTCTGTTTTAACTCATCCACATAAGTTGGCCTCAAGTGCACTGAACAGTGATTTATAACAATGAGCAATCAAACACATCAAGAGATAACCCATAGTGAGGTCACTTTTAAAAGAAAGGGATCGATTACCATAGTTTACATTATGTATGCTTTAACCAGTTGGAGTTTTCTACTTGGAACTGTTAGGGTTGGTAAGAGGTTAAACGGTGCTGGCAAAGCTGAAGACCTACTGCATTTTTGGCAAGAGGAAAAGCTGCAAGCCTGATTATTGGGGGAAAAAAATTGCATGGTGATTGAAGCTAAATTCATACAAAAAAAACCTTCTTGAACTGAACTTTAAACTCCCATGTTTCCAATGCTAAATTATTCCCGGTGCTTCATTAAGGCTGGGTTCACACTTATGCGAATTGGGAATGCGGGTTTCCCTGCATCCAATTTGCATAGCAGGAGAATATGACTGGCTCTCTATGAAGCCGCTTTACATATCTCCGCAGCAGGTCTGGTGCGTTTGGCAGGAAAAACGTGTGCCTTTTTTTTGGTCTGAATTCAGCTCAACATTCGTCTGAAATCGGACCTGAAACTGTGAACCAGCACGCACTGGACCACTGCTGTGCGACTGATGCGGCTCATATATGAACCCAGCCTAAGGGCCTGTGTACACTCCTTTGCTCCAGAACTGCTCTTCCCAAGTCACCAAGAATACAAAAGCAGTGTGATGCAGCTTAGAAGGTCGTCAAATGCAGGTTGCATGTTCCCGTAAAGAAATTCAGAAGCGTCTCAAACATAAGTTGAATACACTGGACCACATTTTCCCATCTATACAAACCCCTAAAGGAGAGTGAATTGGTCATTTTTTTTTGGAAACCTGCCTATTTGCCTCCTATGTTAATCTGAGACTGTTATATAGGATATATGGTAGGATGTGCCCTTTCTAACTTTTTGTACTGCCAAGGCAACCTTTAAGTGGTGGTGTCATGGAAAATGCCTAAAAAAGAAGGCTTCATTTTTGTGTCTGCATGCCTTTTTCAAATACTGCAGATAAGCTCTAATGCAAGGGTCTCAAACTGGTGGTCCTCCAGCTGTTGTAAAACTACAAGTCCCATCATGCATCTGCCTGTGGGAGTCATGCTGGTAACTGTCATTCTTGCAATGCCTCATTGGACTTGTAGTTTTGCAACAGCTGGAGGGCCGCCAGTTTGAGACGCCTGCTCTAATGCAATCTCAAAGCCTGTTTTGATTAGCATTCACTATACTGATCAATGTTTTGATTGGCTACTTTCTGAGATGCAGCATCAATATTTTTTTGCATCTGCCTTTTTTTTTTAATTAAATGACACATTATTCTTTTTAGCATAGTGGCTGCTTTACATTAAAGCATGGATATGACTGAAGGAGTATTTGAATACATTTCCTTGGTCCTAATACTTGATTACTGTGTTTCCCTAAAAATAAGCCCGGGTCTTATATACATTTTTGGCCACCAAAAACACAGTAGGGCTTATTTTCGTAGGGCTTGCCACGCAATGTGCCAAGTGTGAATAATGGCAAGTGCTTGTAAACTGCCAGAATCCTCGCCACTACAGCAATATACAATGCAAAAGGTGTATGTCTCACCAATAGCGTTGCTCAACGCTTCCATGACTTGCCTGAGCTGTCTTCCTTGCACCGAACACTGCGGAAGGGGGGCCGAGATTCCCACTGATAGCCAGAAGAGAAGGGGAGAGCAGTGCAGATCAGCTGAACTGCGCTTTCATGACCGGCTCCGAGCAATGCAGAGGGAGGGGGAGGTCGGGTCCCCCTACTGACAGCCAGGAGAAGGGGAGAGCAGAGCGGCGCTTCCATGTTCTGCTCTGACAAATGCATGGGGGGAGGGTTTGAGATCCCCCACTGACAGCCAGAAGAAAAGGGGAATGATATAGTGGCGCTATAAGAAGGAACCTGATTAAGCCAGACCTTAGAAAACACATACCTTCCACACTATACAACACCGCAGTAGTGGGGATTCTAGCAGTTTACAACCACTTTAAACTAGGGCTTATTTTCAGGGTAGGGCTTATATGGCACCCTTCCCGAAAATCTAGGTAGGTCTTATTATCGGGGTAGGGCTTAATTTCGGGGAAACCCGGTATTAGTACATAGAATGTGTATAAAGAAACACACACCAGTTTATTGAAATTATTTATAAATTGGCTTAAAAAGGCTAAGGCGGTCCTATAGTAGAAAGAATAGCAATTTGCAATGTTTAGAAACCCATTGGAACCTATGAGCTTTATTTCTGTGTTTTAAAATGGGCATCCCTCAAACACCTACTCCCCTTTTTACTTTGCCTTTCTTCTGTCGAGAGAGAAGTCTGGGTGATATCATTCCTGGGTTCCTAATCTTTTAGCTTTAGAATGCATTAAGATAAAAAACCTTCTGCCTTTACAACCCCTTTAATAAATAAGCCTGGTACACCTTATGCAGCAACGCCAGTAGTAAAGCAGACACTTGCATTAATCTCTAAAATAAAATCCACACAGACCGCTTTAAATAAGTAACCAGGGTGTATGTAGATCTGCAAAAGCTGGTGGTCGGCCAGTTTGACACCCCTGCACTACAGCAATAGTATAATCCACATGTGCTACCGCATTTCGGCTGAAGCCTTCCTCATAGCATACCATGACAGGGGATGTGTCTGTACAAATAAAATATATATTTTTACATAATTGGATTCCAGCAAATAAACTTGAAAATCAATAGAAACCCTTTGCAACCTCCTTTTAAATGTTGTCTACTCTTCCTGTTTTTGCTAGCCACCACTTGGGGCTTCAGCATACACTGGGCTTTTGCCAGTTACAACTTAGATTTTCAGCATGCACACAGCTCTTTGCAATCCATCCACTTGCATCTGTGATGGTGGAGTAGTGTGACATGACTTGAAACATTGCACTGTTGGCATTAGGACTACACAACCTCTTCTACTGAGGTGTCTGTGAGGCAACCAAGGTCAAGTATAGGCTCTAACGCTTTTCATTGGCCAACTGCTTGGGCATATCGGGGCTTGGCAATTTTTCAACAGGTCGATTTCCCCAGCTTGAAAGATTTTTTTAATCAAAAGCTTTACATTTCCATTATGAACTCTGTCTACTACTGCTTTGTATGTTACTTGAAGTATAAAAATGTCAACAGCAGGTGCAGGCTTTACTTCCTTTTGCCACCCCAAGGCCGGGTCCTTCAATGCCGCCCCCGCAGTACAGGGAGGACATTATCCGCCGGGGGACTTTTTTTTTTGGCAGGACACTGAGAAGCGGGGGGGGGGTGTGCTGCTGATGAAAATTGCATTGAGAAGCGGGGGGGTGCTCACCTCCTCTTCCCCCTACGTTTTCTCTCCTCTCACCATCCGTGACATGACAGGGGGGAGCTCCCGAAATTAAAGTGAAAGTGTCCTCTCCTCTCAGCCACAGTGCTGCCCCTGCACCCACTGCCGCCCCGAGGCCTGGCCTTGTTGGCCTTGTCTGGAATCCGGCCCTGAGCAGGTGTACTGTATGCAAAATTATCTTTTCTGTCCTTGCGTCTGGCATAAACCTGTATAAAAGAGAGGGAGAATACTGCCCATTTCCATGACATTTCTTTGATAGCTGTAATTTCAATCACAAGGGGGTTAGAGAACGTGTTAGAAAAGGGCTTTGACAATTTTTCTGTTCTATTGCTTCTGTCTCCCTTCTGTCCCTTGGTATGAACTACAGTAGAGAGACAGGATCTCTAAAGTCTGTCTGAACTTAATATAATATCTTATTAAAAAGTGTGGAACCTACATGTAATTCTGCTGACTAGCCCACAAGGCCTGAACATATCATTACTATGCTGTTTTGCAGTTCGTATTGTTCTTTGTAGTGTTGCCTGTTGAACACCTTTATGTGTTTTTTTTTTTTTTTTTTTAATGGAACTGTGGTTAAGCTATGGACATTTCCATATTTGCACATTCTTAAGAAGAAGTTAATGAGCTTTAAAACAAGTCCTCACTGATGTCTATAGCTGCAGGCACTGTGGAGTATCGCTTCCTCAAAGTCTACAGCCAAAGCACTTTTACCTTTAGCAGCTCAGCTCACCTAACTTGAATGACTTCACAGCTTCTCTTGTGAACCTTGAGGATACATTTTTCCACAATGCCTGTAGCTACAGAGGTCAGTGAGAGCTTGTTTTAAAGCTCTTTTTTTACGACCTGTTAAGATATGTAACTATATGAATGTCCTTACCATAGGTTTACTAAAAACGTCAACCCACCTAAAAAATATGTTGTCACCCACTGACTTGTGTGTCTCAGGGTGCTGTGTCTAAGTACCTAGCTGCCCCCTCCCCTTTCTTCTCGTTGGCCATTACTAGGAGGTCACATTTTCTTTGCAGGATTCCTATTTAGTTTACGTTCCTAAGAATTCCTCAGATGATTGTAATTAATGGCTGCATTGAAACTGAAAGGTGGAAACCTCAAGATAATCTGTCCTGTTGTGTGTCTGATCAGTACAAGAGGCTAGTGGGTGATTCCTCTCGTGATTTTAATATCATTGGAATGTATTCATTTTTTAAAGCAAACCTGTCCTGAGTTTGCATAGTTTGTAAAATAAACCTTCTGCCTAAAAATCTGCATTTAGGTAAGCCTTACAGTAGGGCCCTTGTAAGTAAAAGTTCAGCAGGTATAGGAAATGTCCTATGCAGTTACTGTTGTGTTCCATTGTCCTTTCCTGGGTTACAAGGAGGCTCTTTCAAGTAAACTCTGCATTAGGTCATTGACTTCCTATGTTAGAACTCCACCCCACCATCCACAAACCAACGGGACCCAAGAATGGCAAAGTTGTGGAATTTGAGACTTATAATCATTGTGTTCCTGAGTTCAGAGGTGCTTTGTGGTTTTACAGTAAAAAAAAATAATAATAAAAAAATGAATTCTATATGGAGACATCATGTGATGTAGAAGCTGCTATTGGCTGACCTTTGCTTAGGAAAATGCCATTTGCTTGTCTGTCCAACTGACCCTCTTGCTCGGTACTTGCTTACTTTTTATGTCAATGAATTTTTAGAAGTAAGTCAGCAATGGCTATTCCCCCATAATTATCCAATGGCAGGATTGCTTTAAGCATTAAAGTTGCTTCACAAACACTAAAAAGCCTGCAAGGTAAAATCTATAGTCTATTCGTTAAAATAGTCTTATGCCGCGTACACAAGTTCGGAAATTCCGACAAAAATCCGATGTGAGCTTTTGGTCGGAAACTCCGACCCTGTGTAGGCTCCATCTGATTTTTTCTGTCGGAATTTCCGGCCAGAAAAATTTGAGAGCTGGTTCTCATATTTTTAGACGGGAAAAGTTCTTGTCGGAAATTTCAATCTTCTGTATGCAATTCGGACACATGCTCGGAATCATTGAACTTAATTTTTCTCGGTTCGTTGTAGTGTTGTATGTCACGCGTTCTTGGCAGTCGGATTTAGGTGTGACTGTGTGTATGCAAGACAAGTTTGAGCCAAAATTCCGTCGGGAGAAAAAAGCCATGGTTTTCTTGTCGGAATTTCCGATCGTGTGTACGCGCCATAATAGGTTACAAAACAAACGTATTTGATATCATTGAGTTCTACCACAATGTATAATGATCTCCATTTTAACCTGTGTATATTTAACAGCAACTAAAGTTCTCATATTTATCTTGTAGACAACATAGTTGCTACAAGCAATTTATTTGCTGTGTTACCTGTACACCTGATTCATATTTATTTTTATTTAATGCTGGTTCCACCCTTCAAATAGTGGGGGCGATAAAAATTGACTTTTTTAATTCTTGAATATCCTAAAAGATCAGTCCACCCAATAATATTTCAGTTTTTGAATCTTGAATCTCTGCATTCCAGTGACTATCTCCCTGCTCCTGTGCTCCAGGTCTGTACATCTGCCTTGGCATGTAAACAAACACATTTACCATGTTAGAATTGTCATTTATTTTATGTGATTCAAAATGAAACTGGAGTAGTATTATGTAATGCTGTGAAATTCCTCAGGGGGTCTTGATGCTGGAATCGCCCCCCAACAGACTGCCATTGATACAGAAAAGCTCAAGTAACCAGCCCATAGTCTCCAAATGTTTGTACTATATTGATCAAGATGGGTACATTTTGTTTTTCATTAAGGGAATATCTTATTGGCCAGTTCACCAGGCACTGCCTCAGTTTTCCAGGTTACAGTATTCGCTCCAAGTTCAGTGAATGTAAATCAAGACACCTTGCCCCCTTCACCACAGCTTACATGTCCTGTAAACTCGCTTTAAAAAAAAAAATTGAAGACATGCTGTTATAAGATCCCCCATACCCTTGGCTACCTTGCCCCCCCCCCCCCCAACTAATGAACAGTAGACGAAGGCTTGAAATATCTTGGGTGGGAAAATTGTGGTTTCTGAATCCCATTAAGCCGGTCCAATTGCAAGTGAAGATCATGTGACCAATTACCAAAGGATTTCATATCTGTGATTTCTCCAGCTAACATCAGTATATTATACGTCTTCCGCTGATATTTATGTTAAAGGGAAACTGTAGTGCAAGTTTACCGAGGACTGACATTTTTTTTTTTTTTTTTTTTTTTTTTTTTTATTGCAGTAATTTTTTTATTGTTAAATCTAGAGATTTGTAGATTTTGTGCAGGTATGGTCTCTGCCCCTTAGGCACTTATAGAAGCATACAAATATTCTTAGAGAGACGTGTTTAGAAGAGAAGTATGGGGATTTTATTTTTTGAATCCTACTAATCTAAGTGGATGCTGCCTTTGTCCCCCACTGGCTTGAAGGCTGAGAACAGAGTGATCAAACACCGCTGATCGCTCAGTTCTCCTTGGTGATTGTCAGTCAATGGCTTTCTGCTCTCTCCCAGTGCTGTGGGGGGCTGGTCAGGCATCTGGGTGGATCCCAACGGCTCTGTGACTTCAGCCAACAGCGGGCTTCAGGTCTCTGTCTGCTGAAAACAGGTCACAGGAGTGCAGAACGCTGTAATCCACAGGAGAAGTAAAGTCCAACCAGATTTGGCTGTACTTCTCCTCCAAAGCCTACAACCTCTGGGCTGTACAGCTTGCAGAGTTCAAACCAAGAGATTTTTGGGCCCTGTTGCTATGCCTGCACAGAAACTGGGAAAAGCCACATGACATTGTTTTGCAAGTGTACATATATGCATCATTTTTTAATTTTATGAGTTTGAACAAAAAGACGTTCTGCTTTAAATGGAAAATTCTGTTGCACTTTAAGGGCCTTTCAGTTGGGGTGCACCCTCCGAAAAGCTTTCCGCTGTGAATCACTGTTCAAAGAGCAGTGGTTGCCAGACGTTCAGGAGGCGATTCTGATGCTTCTCAAATGCCCTTTTATTTTTATTTTATTTTTATTTATTTTTTAAAATTCCAAAGCAGTTTTGTCTTTAAAATACAAATAATCTCCCTTTAAATAGGCAGGATGGCAAGGGGTCTTATGTTGCTAAAAGTTCTGCTTTAAATTCAGTCCTGCAGTGTGGGACCATGCAAACGTGGTTCAAGGGACATCCCATTAAGAAATGAACGTCCTCTTGCTTTTTGGCTTACTGAAAATCAGTAATTGTATATGGCTTTCTGCATTAACGTGTGTCTTATTTTAATAATGCAGTATGACTGTAGTCATTTTCTCCGAGCTGAATCCTACAGCTGTCCTAACATTTCATGCAAACAGACCATTTGATACTTTTGTAGATGTACTATAGAGTTTTGTTTTTTTGAAAAAAAGTTAAGAAACTGCTACTTGCAGCATCTTAAATAAAATGACTGAATTTGTGCTGTTCTCAAAGCTTTGCTTTAATTAATGTTCATTTTGATGCACTGTCCAGTAATTGTACTTACTGAAGAATGTCAAACCAACTGTGTTTACTTGGACACTGGCATGGATTAATAAATGAAATGTTTTACTGGACTGGAGATATATTTCCTCTGTGTATGAAATAAAATATTGCCTGCTTTCAACTAGGCACATGAAAGGAGAAGTACTTTTATTTATTATTTTTATTAATTTTTAACCATAATGTTTAATTTTTCAATGCGATTCTTCGTACAGGACACATAGTTAGGCAGCACTATAAATCGAAAGGTTTAAATTGGGAGCCAGCAACCTGTCAGTTGTGATATTTTAATTGATCATGGGTAGGTGACGGATCACATCCTCATCTTGCCAATCATCTTTTTGAAATTCTCCTTCCCCATAGCCATGCTGCTTCCCTGTGCAGCTCTGTATATGTGTCCTGCTCCGAATCCACTATTCATCTAAGATGATTGTATGTAGGGGTGCAACGGATCAAAAAAATCACGTATCGCATCGATCCTCGGATCAGGAGTCACGGATCGGATCATTTACGGATCAGCAAAAAAAAAAAAAATCTTGTTACACCCACCTAATCACTATCCACCCCCCTCCACCCTGGTGTCACCCCCCCCCTCCACCCTGGTGTACAGACATGCTCCCTAGGTGATGGTGTAGCTCCTACCTGCAGGTGCAGAGCTCACCGATGCTGTCTCCACATGTCTGCAGGCAGTTCCGGGTCTGTAGTGAGCGCGCTGAGGCGGGGAGGCGTGTCACGCTGTGCTCTGACAAGCACACGGGGTGGAGCAAGATGGCCGCCGCTTTGGAGCTAGGCCTAAGCTGGGGACTTTCCTACAGCCGAGGCTCCGGAGCGCTCCACGGATCGCGTGGTGTGCCGATCCGAACGGGGTGACCCGTTCGGATCACGAATTGGTGACGATCCGTTGCACCCCTAATTGTATGTGACATCACATGGATTGGACGAGAAGGGAAGGATGGCAGGGATCAGCACACCAGAACAGGTAGTGATGTGTCACTGCCACTTCCCTTTGCATGTGGGGGAAACTGCAGTCTGCCCAGCAAACTGTTGTGCCACTTGTGCAGTGCCCTTCTGAACCTGTATTATTCTCTAAAAATTCCTGACCCCCTGTACCCTGCCCTACAAACCTCTCTACACCATCCTACAAACTTCTGACCCCTGTACACTACCTTGCAACCTGCTGACCTTTGTACCTTGCCCTACATACTGTTGACCTGTGAACACCGCTGTACATACTAGAACTCCTGGTATCGGTGGCAGTGCTGGGGGGAGGGTGTGATCAATGGCAATGCTGATTTTTTTTTTTTTTTACTGACTACCAATATAAAGAGGAGTTTCAACACTGGTCACCAATGTAATCGGGGTTTACACTGACCACTAATGTAATAGAAGCATTCACAGTAACCATCAATGTAAGGAGGGTGACCTTTACACTGGCCACTAGTGTGAATAAAAGATTTTACACCAAGCCCCAATGTAATGAGAAGATTTACAATGACCACTAATGTTAAGGAGATTTACACTGGCCACTAATGTAATAGGAGCATTTACGGTAACCACCAATGTAGGGAGGCATTTACAATGACCACTAATGTAAGGGGGGGCTTCACACCAGTGGCGTAACAACCGGGGGGGGGGGGGGGGGGCGCCGGTGTGTCTGGTTCTTTGTTTCCATCAGGACTCAATATAGATATTGATCTAAATTGCTACATTTCTATTAGATATGTAGATTAGATTATTCATATCATATTGACGTGGCAATCATGATTTAACACTAGTGTGATTATTAAGACCCCACACCTGTTTTTTCTTTAATTTAATTTAGAGAATTAACTCGCATTAATTTCTTAATTTAATACAAGGAATACATTAATTAATCGTATACCATTAAAGTCTAGATATGGTTCAATGAGATTGCTGGTTGGAACAACATTTAGATGTAATGTGTGATCTAACCACAAGATGACACTATAGATATATTGTATGGGAACTAAATGATTTAATGTAGTTTTTATTTTTTCCCATTTATATTCAACTATGAATTTAGACTTTATGATTTTTTTTTTTTCTATGGGTCCGGGGTTCTTTGAGT